>NC_134868.1:1992500-2267500 GCF_049852395.1 Peromyscus maniculatus bairdii
GACTTCAGTCAACTCCCCACCGGGCCAGCATACGGAGCCATATACTGGGCAGCAGCCCTGCAAGCCCTGCAGCAGTGGGGACATGGCCCTCCAGGACAAGCTCCTCCCCAGAACACCTCCCACAGGTGCTAAGCCTCAGCAGAAGTCAGCAGGGATGGGTCTGTGCAGCGAAGTCACTCAGTCACAAAAAGGACACAGCACATGCCAGCACATGGATGCACTCTGAGGTCAGGAGAGCAGTGAAGAGCCAGGCAGAGCTGGTGAACAACAGTTGAGTGTCTGCCCGGCACAGACAGGGCCCGGGTTCAGTCTGCACTCCAAAGGAATAAGCCACAAAAATGACAGACACGGGACAACCACACCATGCCATCTACACAGCAACAGAAAGGGTCCGTGACCCTGCTTCAGTAAAGCCGGGGAGAACCACCAGTGGACCAACAGGAAAAGCTCAACCTACTGGGTGGGCGGCCCAGCCTCCTAGAAGCCCCTGCCCAAAGCCCCAAACCCACCCTGAAAGATGAGTAAGGGAAAATAAAGCAATGTTTCTGGTGGCGAAGGCCACTGGGTGTGCAAGGGAGGACTTTCTCCACTTTCCAGTTCTGTTCACTTTCTGTCCACAGATGCAGGGCCTCCTAAACCGAGAGGAAAGGCGCTCGCTCCCTCCCTTCCCAGACACCGATTTGATGTTGAGAGAGGCCACAGGTGGGTGGAAGCTCATGGCTCAATCTCCAGTTTCAACGGGCAGAGCGGGCACATCCATGTGAGCACAGGCACCAGTCTGCTGCTGCACTTCAGCGGCTGCACTTCAGCGGCTGCACTTCAGCGGCAGCTCAAAGACCTGGAGATGAGGCAGGCCTCCCACTCCTGGTCTTCCAGCTGCGCCATCACAGCCTGCGGCATGGTGGGTGACCCCACACAGATCTCCCCTCTCCAGACAGATGAGGCTGAAAGGAAGGTCCATCTACCCTGCCACCCAGCGGGGGAATGACAGGAGGCCTGGCCTCAGGGCCCCCTCACTCCTCTAGGCCACCTGTTCTCTCCCCACCTCCCCACACCGCAGGTAAACAGTGAGAAACAACATACACCTGTTCCAATGCACACGCCGCTGTGGGGCTGAGTCAACCCTCTCCTTCTATTAGGGCTGAAAATGAGCCCAAGTGGGTGGTCTACCCACAGGCATGACTCAACCAGCCAGCTCAAAGGCCCTCCCCCAACAACAAGGTCTGAGATCACTGATGAGAACTCGCGGTGTCTCCCTAGGCCCAAGCACAGGGACACCTGTGGCTCCAGCCTGTAGCTCCTCCCTGAGAATACAGGAAAACAAAGCTGAGAGGTGCCCAACACCAAGCCAGCCATAGTGAGAGCCATCTGATGAGGTGGTGGCCAGTTCCCAGCCCAAGCTGAAATGCCTATGCCACCTGTCATTCAAAACAAAAGCCCCTCCCAGAGGCACAGTCACCCATGTGATACCCACTGTCGATGCCTCTGAGGAGCAAAACTCAAACCCAACTTTTCCAAGCAGAGCCTGGGAGTTACATAACACTGGTTTCAGCAACAGGCAAACCGAAGAGGAAAAACAAACCGGCAACCGCCTCTCTAGCCACCCCAACCAGCCACCGAGTGCGCTGCTTCCACCAGAGGCGCCAAAACCCTGGCTCTGCTCTGCTCCAGGGACCCCCAAACTTGAACTGGAGTAGCCTGACTGGAGGGGTGGTGGGTGGAAAAGGCCAGAGGGTGGGATGGGGTGGCTGGACTGGCTAAAGAGGTGACCCCGGAGGGCACTTTGGGCCCAAAGGATAGCAACTGTGGCCAGGTCACCTCAGGCCTGAGAGACAGGTAGGTTACCACAGACACACCCAAAAGCGGAGTGAGGGCAGCTCCGGCTTGAGGCTTGGGCCAGAGCAGATCCCGCGCTATAGGAAGAAGGACATTTTTGCAGGTCACTGCCCAGCCGGGATGGGTGGAGGAAACAGGGCAGGTGGCTGGGACAGAGGTGAGGAATCAGAGGAGATGGCAGGTGGCTGGGCCAGAGCACCAAGAAACTAGAGCGGGCGGCAGGGACTGGCAGGTAGCCGGGACCTGGGATGGGTAGTTAGGACAAGCAGCTGAGGGTGGAAGCAGAGATCGAGGGAAGGAGAAGCAAACAGGAACCAGGGTATGGCACCAAAGATCTAGGGCAGGCTCCAAGGACTCGAGGCAGGTGGAGGGTACCTGGGCAGCTAAACAGGTATCCAGAGTGGGGATCTAGGGCCAGTTAGCAGGGACTTTAGGGAGCCGGAGTGTGAAGCAGACACCCGGGGCTTGTTAACTGGCCCTGGGGCAGGTTAACCGAGACCTGGCACCGCAGCTCCCGAGCCCGCCCGCCTGCCCGCCCGCCCGCCCGGCTTCCGGCGCCGCCATGCGCCGCTCCGCTCACTTGCGCGTCGAGCTGGCCCGCCGCGCCGCCTGCGCCCGCTCCGCCCGGGCCTCCCGCGCCTCCGGGGCCGCCGGGGGGCGTCTGCGTCTGGCTGGGGAGGGTGAAGTCGGTGAACTCGAACTCGGAACCCTGGGTGTCGGCGCCGAGCAGCTCGGCTTCCTCGGTGTCCAAGAAGGTGAGCGTCTGCGAGCTGGGGCCGTACGCCTCCACGCTCATCCTGCCGCCCGGGCCGCGCCCTTCGTCGGCGCCTCGCCGCACTCGAGCCCGAGGCTTCGTCTAGGCCTAGGCCGTAACCCGGAGCAGCCGCCGCCGCCGCTCCTCGAGCCGGGAAGACTCCGAGCCGGCCTCCGAGAGCAGAGCCGAGCCGCCGGCTCCAAGCGCTGAGTCGCCGCCGCCGCCGTGCCCCTCCGCGCAGCCGCTCGCCTCAAAGCCCACCGCCGCTCTCAGGCCCCCGGACAGGAACCGCCGCCGCTGCCGCCGCTGCCGCGGTGCGCGTGCGCGAGCCCGACGCCGGCACAGGTGCGCGTGCGCGAGCCCGACGCCGGCGCAGTCGCGCGCGCTCCCCCCGGAAAGCAGCCAACCGCGCCCGGGCACTAGAAGCCGAGCGGGAGGCCAGAACTCGCCGTGCGCCTGCGCGTATGGGCGGGACTTCAACCGCCTTGAGGGCCGGGGCTCGCGAACTTGGCCCCGCCCCAACCGCTGCCTGGCGGTGCGCATGCGCGGCGCCGACGTCCCAGCCGCCCGGCCGCAGGGCTGGCTGTGCCCGAGCTGCTGGCGGGGGCGTCTCGGGGCGCAGGCTGGTGCGCGGGGACCGTGCACCTCCGCTCCCTGAGCCCCGGTTGCCCCGTCCTCGGTGCTCATCGGTTGAATAAAGGAGAAGCGAGTGCCCGGGGCCCAAGGCAGTGGCGGCCACTGCTTCTCCTGCGCTCCGGAAGCCTCTGAAGATACCTGCTGCTGTCTTTGGTCTGGAGACCGGGCTAGCCTGGGAATCGCTGCGAAGAAGGGGTCAGATCCCCTAGAACTAGAGATGGTTGTGAGCTACCCGGTGGGCGCTGCAGCTCGACCCCGGCCCTCTGCAGGTGCACTGTAATACTGTAGTCCAGGCTAATCTGGAACTCTGGTCGATCCTCCTGCCTCCGAGTTCCTGGTGCCGGGATGACACGTGCACGTCACCGCTGGCTATTGCAGTGCTGGCCCCAGGACCCAGGGCTTTATGCATGCTCCCAAAGATGTCCATCCACAGCCCTCATGAACCTTAGGGGAACGCGTTCCTCCTGTGCTTGCTTCCCACTCTGGGCGGGGGAAACCCTGTGCTCAGAGGGGTGAGTCAAAGGCACAGGACGCATCCTGGATCTCCCGGTCCTGGGGCACACTCCTTAAATTCAAACACCAGGAGGCAGAGGTAGAAGGATCTCTGTGACTCTGAGGCCAGCCTGGTCTACATAGCAAGTTCCAGGCCACCCAGAGCTGTCTCAAAAAACAAAAGAAAAGATTTTTTAAAAAAAAATGCGTTGACAGCACTCGGGAGGCAGAGCCAGGCGGATCTTTGTGAGTTCGAGGCCAGCCTGGGCTACCAAGTGAGTTCCAGGAAAGGCGCAAAGCTACACAGAGAAACCCTGTCTCGAAAAACCGAAAAAAAAAAAAAAAAAAAAAAAGAAAAAAAAAAAATGCGTTGAATGTGGTAGCACAGGCCTTTTTTATTTGTTTGTTTTTCGAGACAGGGTTTCTCTGTGTAGTTTTGGTTCCTGTCCTGGATCTTGATCTGTAGACCAGGCTGGCCTCGAACCCACAGAGATCCGCCTGGCTCTGTCTCCCAAGGGCTCTGTCTCCCAAGGGCGCTTTCACCACTCCCCCACCCCAGCCGGCACAGGCCTTTTTTCTTTTTTCTTTTTCTTTCTTTCTTTTTTTTTTTTTTTTTTTTTGGTTTTTCGAGACAGGGTTTCTCTGTTTAGCTTTGTGCCTTTCCTGGAACTCGCTCTGTAGACCAGGCTGGCCTCGAACTCACAGAGATCCGCCGGCACAGGCCTTTTATCCCAGGACTCCGGAGATGGAGGACTGGGGATTCAAGATCCTAAGTTACATAGCAAGTTTGAGGCCGGGCTGAGCTACGTGAGAACTTGGCTAAAAAAAAAGGTAAATGTTCATGAGGCCAGGATCAGCCTTGGTCACTGCAGCCTTCCACCAAAGGACAGGGCGCTGCCTGCAGCTGCTGCTCCATACAGGGTTCTTAGGTGCTTTGTTGTTGTTGGATTCTTATTACATTTGCTTGTTTGCATACGGGCACACTTGCACCGGCAGGGTGCATGTGGGGCCAGGAGACAGCCTGCAGGAGTCGCTTCTCTCCTGGGGTGGAACTCAGGTTTGGCGGCAAGCCCCTACCCACCGAGCCATCTGGCCAACTCCTTGGCCATTTGCATCCAGGGTCAGTCAACAGGATATGAGATTAAACCACCCAAGTGGGCGGTGGTGGCACACACCTTTAAATCCCAGCACTCAGGAGCAGAGCCAGGTGGATCTCTGCAGATTCGAGGCCAGCCTGGGCTACAGAGCGAGATCTAGGACAGGAACCAAAACTACACAGAGAAACCCTGTCTCCAAAAAAAAAAAAAAAAAAAAAAAAAGGAGATTAACATGGCCTTGTTCCACAGTAGAAGCATCTCTCCATTGAGTGCTATAACTTCAAACTTACCAGGCCCAGAATTGGGGATAGGAAGCAAAAATAACCTAAATGGATTGTTAAGTGTACAATGGGGGACAGTGAGATGGCTCAGCCGGTTAAGGTAGTTACTGCCAAGCCTGATGACCTGAGTGGACCCACATATGTGGGAGTAGAGAACTGACTCCCACAGGTTGTTTAGTGGTCCTGGGTGCTGTAAGGAGGCAGGCTGAGCAAGCCATGGGGAGCAAGCCAGTGAGCAGCACCCTCCATGGCCTCGGCGTCAGCTCCTCCTCCAGGTCCCTGCCCTGCTTGAGTTCCTGCCCTGACTTCCCTCAATGACTGTGTCTCTGGATCTGTAAGCCAAATAAATCCTTTCTTCTCTGAGAAAAAAAAAATGAGATTAAACCACCCAAATTCAGACCTCAGTTTTCTCTTTTGTAAAGTGTCTTGGTGGGTTCCCTCACCTACAGCATGAAGATTCTGGATTCTCTATGGGTTTAAACTCAGCACAGAATGCCTGGCACGTAGCCCCTGATTTCAAAACCTTCTTCAGGTTTTCCAGTTTTCCCGTTTATTGTTATAGGGGAAAGCCCTACCTAGTTAATTTAAGATTTTTATGTATTTAATTTGTTTTTCCAGACAAGGTTTCTCTGTGTAGCCCTGGCTCTCCTGGAACTCACCATGTAGATCAGACTGGCCTTGAACTCACAGAGATCCACCTGTTTCTGCCTCAAAAGTGCTGGGATTAAAGGCGTGCACCACCACCGCCTGACAATAATGATACTCTTTAAAAAAAACAAAACAGACCCCCTGGCAATAATGATAATCTTTAAAAAAAACAAAACAGACCTGGCGGTGGTGGTGAGTTCAAGGCCAGTCTGATCTACATGGTGAGTTCCAGGAGAGCCAGGGCTACACAGAGAAACCTTGTCTCAAAAAACAAAAAACAAACAAACAAAAAACGCCCAAACATTGAATGAACTCCAGGCCTCCTCTCCAGGAGCTCTGCGCTGCCCAGTAGCTAGCACCGTGACCAACGCTGTGGACTCTCAGCCCACTGAAGTGCGTGGAGAGGCGTTTCACGACCAGCCGCTAACAGACCCGGTTTGTTTGGTTTTTATTTGTTTTATTATAAGGAGTCACGTGGTGCCACCACAGACCTGTAGAGGTCAGAGGACAACTTGGGGGCTCCTTCCCCTTCCTACTGTTTGCTGGGTCATCGGCCTGAGCATCCAGGGCCTGCACCACGCAGCCACTGCCCAGACCGTGGAGGCTCTGGTTCTATCTGAGTGGGCATGTAGAAGTCAGAAGTGGATGTCAGACGTCTTCCTCACTCCCCCCCCCACCCCCCACCCCGCTTGTGTCTAGAGCCCAGAGCCCACTGCTTGGCATCAGCTGGCTAGCCAGCAGGCGTGGCCCTTCCTGCCTCAGGCTTCCCAGCACTGAACCTGCAGGAAACCCACAGTTTTTAATGTGTTTGGGGCTCACCTTGATCCAGCAGCTCTGAATCAATAGGGTCTTCTTTCTTTTCTACAGATGTATTTGTGGAATGACCTGGGGTGTTGGTACTCTAGAATACAATTTAATGCAAAAGTCAGGGGCTGGTGCTGGGCGGTGGTGGCGCACACCTTTAATCCCAGCACTCAGGAGGCAGAGCCAGGTGGATCTCTGTGAGTTCAAGGCCAGCCTGGTCTACAGAGCGAGATCCAGGACAGGCACCAAAGCTACACAGAGAAACCCTGTCTCAAAAAACAAAAAACAAAAACAAAATAAAAAGTCAGGGGCTGAAGCAAGAGCTCAGGGATTATGAAGAAGACCTGGGTTCATCTCCCAGCACCCACATGGTAGGTCACCACTGTCTGTGACTCCAGCTCCAGGGGATCTGACACCCTCTTCTTTTTTTTAAAATATATTTTTTAATTTTATAAATTTTATCATAAAAATCTTGCAAGTAAATAAACATCACATACCAAATTAAACAGACCCAAAGTCTATACAACATAATGAAATTATATATAGTTAGAATTGACATTTGAAATGGAATTTAACTGCTTTTTTAAAAAAATGCTGTTACATTTAGTGTGTGTGTGTGTGTGTGTGTGTGTGTGTGTGTGTGCGCGCGCGCGCACATGAGCGTGTATGTGAATGCATGTGTGTTCAAGCCACAGTTTATATGTGGAGGTCAGAGGACTTCTTGGTGGAGTTGGTTTACTTCTTCCACCATGTGAGTCCTGGGAATCGAACTCACATTGTCAGGCTTGACCATTTCACTGGCCCTTTAAGTGATTTTTTTTTTTTTTTGAATGCTGAATGCCCTTTATTGAAGGAGGGAAGAGGTCTTAAATACAGGCTTACAGCACAATGGGGAGAACCCGGGGGGCAGAAGTTTCCTACAAATGTTTTACAATCTTGCATCTAAGCTGTTAATGCCCATTATGCAGGATACACAGACAAGGAACTTCCCTTAAGCATTCAGGAGGGTGGAACCCAGCAGGGAATTAGCATAGGGAGGATATCAAGGTCATGGTTCACAAGCAAGGCAACAGTTACCCAAAACGGGGGCCAGGGACCTACAGGTCCCCCTTTTACCAAAAATGAGCTTCTGACTTGGTTTGCGTGGGACATCAGCAGGTCACCTTACCTGTCATGGAGACGCCTGCCCAGACCACACAGGCGCTCTGTCTTAGGTTGGTGAGAGCCCCCCAGGCATTACCCGTCTCTGAATACTCATTATCATACAGGCTGGATCATGTGTCAGCCTGACACCCTCTTCTGACCTCCACAGGCACACATGTGCACATACCTACACTCAGATGTGCAAATATTAGACATGTTTGTTTTATGTGTATAGTGTTTGCCTGCATGTATGTCTATGCACCATATGCGTGCAGTGCCCTTGGAGGCCAGAAAAGAGCATCAGATCACCTGGAATTAGAGATGGTTGTAAGACATCACATGGGTGCTAGGGACTGAACCTGAATCTTCTGGAAGAGTAGACAGTGCTCTTAACCACTGAGCCATCTCTCTAGCCCCAACACATAATTTAAAAGACTAAAATCTTTTTTTTCCCGGAGACAGGGTTTTTCTGTGTAGTTTTGGAACCCTTTCTGGATCTCGCTCTGTAGCCCAGGCTGGCCTCGAACTCACAGAGATCCACCTGGCTCTGCCTCCCGAGTGCTGAGATTAAAGGCGGCGGGCGCCGCCGTCGCCGTCCTAAAATTGTTTTTTTTTTTTTTTAAGGCTAAAACAAACAAGGAACTGCAGACACGGTGGAGAAAAACACCTGAGTGTGAGGACCTGAGTTCAAATCTTCAGACCCTAAAAATTTGGGCATGGTAGTACTTGCCTACAGTCCCAGCTCTCCTTTGGGGAGATGGGCGGCAGAGACAGGAGGGTCCCCCGAGCTTGGGGGCGGGGCTAGCCTGCTGTCTACAGTGCAAAGGAGAGCCCCTGCCCCTCACAAGGTGGAAGGTGAGGAGCCACACCTGGCGCTTTTTCTGATGTCACAGGCACTCCCTGGTGTAAGTGTGCCAAGTGCACACATACAAGCGTGTGCCCGTCCTGTGCATGTCAGAGTCCCCTCAGCAGTGTTCTCTGAGCAGCACGACGTCACAGCAGTGTGCGCACGCCATGCCAGGCATGCAGAGAAATGCCAGACCTGTCATTACACACTGATTCATGGACTGAGACTTCGAGCCGTGGTTTCCATGGAGGACCAGCACTAGGGAACATGAACCCACTTGAATGGGCCTCAGACTTCCTCAAGTCAGGAAAGATCCGTGATGAAGTGCTGGAAGGCTGGGACTGGGGCTCAGCCTGTAGTGCAGTTGTGGAGTGCTTGTAGCTGAGTAGGAAGAGTACTTGTAGCTCAGTTGTAGAGTGCTTGTAGCTAAGTAGGAAGAGTACTTGTAGCTCAGTTATAGAGTGCTTGTAGCTAAGTAGGAAGAGCTTACTAAATGCATAGGACCGTGTATTCTACCCCAACTTCACAGGTGCTGGGTGTGGAGGAAGAAGATCAAGATTTCAAATCAAAATAGGGGGCTGGAGAGATAGCCCCGAGGTTAAGAGTACTGGCTGCTGTTTCAGGGGATCTGGGTTTGCTTCCCGGCACACACATGGCAGCTGTAACTCCAGGCCCAAGGTGTCCAATGCCCTCTTCTGATTGCCATGGGCACCAGGCACGAAGATGACGCACAAACATACAGGAAAAAACCCATCACATAAGATAATAGTTTATAATATAATACAGTATTTTATAATATTTTAAAAATCGAACAGATTTTTTAAAAAATCTAAACAGAAGATTTAGGCTTCTAGTTCCAGTGCTCCGAAGACAGAGGCAGAGGCAAGTAACTGAACTCCAGGCCAGCCTGCTCTACATAGTGAGACTGTCTCCGAATGCAAAAATGAAAAATGGAAACAGGAGTTTGAGAGACGGCTCAGTGAACAGAGCTTTTACCCTTACCCTGAGGACAGTAAGTTCTGTTCCCAGACCCACAGTAGGCAACTTGGCTTCCTGAGACTCCAGATCCAGGGGATCTGATGGCCTTTTCTGACCTCCAGTGTGCCACCTGCCCCCATGTACACAACACACACACACACACACACACACACACACACACACATACACAATTAAAAACCTAAAATAAGCTGGGCGGTGGTGGCACACGCCTTTTGTCCCAGCATTTGGGAGGCAGAGGCAGAGGCAGAGGCAGGAATCCAGTCCAGCCTGGACTACTTAGCAAGATCTTGCCTCTAAAAGAAATCAATAAAGCCAAGGGTGGTGACACACATCTTTAATTCCATCACTCAGGAGACAGAGGCAGGGAGGATCTCTGTGAGTTTGAGGCCAGCCTGGGCTACATGCAAACTCCAAACCAGCCAGGGCTGCCTGTCTCAAAAAAACAAGAACAAAACAAACAATGGTTTTGTCCGCGGTCCGCACGGCTGCCACGCTGCCTCAGCCATCACAGACAGTTCCAATGGCCCCACGGGAGACCCCACGATCCACACGAAGGAAGAGAAGATTTGGCCTCTTTTCTACATGGTTCTGCACCAATGAAGCCCCCTCCCCCCAGCAGACAGCTGTGGAGCCAAAGCCCCGCTCTGGGATGCCCTGGAGAACATCTTCGGAGGCTGATCTTCCCGGCTGGCCGGAACTGCCCACACACCTGGTGCTCATTCTGGAGGGAGCCCAGCCAGGTCTGTAATTCCACACTGATTCACGGGCCATGCCTGCAGCTTTGGATGGAGGACCAGGAAACTGGAAGGAACAAGCTTGGAGAATTGGTGAAAGGAGACAGGAGGAGGGAGCCGTGTGGACAGATCTGTCCACTGGTGGGGAACCTCAGCCCAGGGGCATGTTTAAAATGACACTTTTTTTATTGTTGAGGTGAGGAGCGCTTGCCACATCACATGTGGGGGTCAGAGACCACTTGCAGGGGTCAGGTCTTCCCTCCCACCATGTGCATCCGGGGTCAAACTCGAGTTGTCAGCCTTAGCAGCAAGCCCTGTTCCCCGCTGAGCCGTCTCGCTGGCCCAGCACAGGGGATTTTCACACCCAGGGCAGAGTGCCCATTCCCTAGGCAGTCAGCCTCCTTCCTGGCCATCTCTGTCATGGCCCAAGGTGCCCATGAATGAGGTGGCCATGGTGGCAGGGATGGGAGCTACGCATGGAAGCAGCAACCTGGATGTCTATTCACCAAGGGTGACCTGGGCTGTGACTGTGGCCGAGTGCCAGGTCCGCCTGCAGCAGAGGATCATCGGGTATCCTGGTCTCTCACTCTCCCTTCCTCTCCAGCTGGTGGTGTTTCTCTGAGCTGCAGCCAATCAGCTGCATGCAGCCAGTCAGCTGCAGCGGTCCTGCTGCGCCTGCTTCCAGAGGCATTGAAGTTGTGTGTGTGTGTGTGTGTGTGTGTGTGTGTGTGTGTGTGTGTGTGACTATGTGCAGCGCAGCTTCCCCCCCCCCCCCCCCCCCCCCGAGACGGGGTTTCTCTGTGTAGCTTTGCGCCTTTCCTGGAACCCACTCTGTAGCCAGGCTGGCCTCGAACTCACAGAGTACTGGGACTAAAGGCGTGCACCACCACCACCCGGCTGTATTTGTCTTTCTGAGTCTGGGTTACTTCACTCAGGATGATTTTTTTCTAGTTCCATCCATTTGCCTGAAAATTTCATGCTGTCATTGTTTTTCTCTGCTGAGTAATACTCCATTGTGTATATGTACCACATTTCTTTATTTATTCTTCAGTTGACAGGCATCTAGGTTGTTTCCAGGTTCTGGCTATTACGAATAATACAGCAAGTATTCTTACCCACTCCTCACCTCTGCAGCCTCTGGAATGGATTTTTAATGACACCAGAGAGTGGTGGCCTGGAAGCTGGAGGCAGGCTCCTCCAGAGCCCTGTAAGTCAATGTGTTTTAGTTACTTCAGTGCACATGCATGTGGAGACCAGGACTCAACCTCAGGAATCGAGCCTCTTAAAGACTTTTTACCTATTTGTGCACGTGAGTGCAGTGCCCTCAGAGTCCAGAAGAGGGCATCAGATCCCCAAGAGCTGGAGTTACGCAGGGGTGACCTGAGCCGCACCTGCGTGGGGAAGTGCTCTGAGATCTCATCGGCCCCACCTTGAGTTTTGAGTCCAGGTCTCTCTGGGAATCTGAGCCACCAATTCACCTAGACTGTTTGGCCAGCCAGGCGATGAGAGCCTCACCTCCAGCGGCGAGGGCACAGGCATGTGCCACCACGCCCAGCTTTTTATGAGGGTGCTTGGGGACTGAGCTCAGGTCCTCTCCCTGTGTGGCAGACACTTTAAGCCCCACATAGTCCAAGCAGCTCCTCTTCTTCCTCCTCCTCCTCCTCCTCCTCCTCCTCCTCCTCCTCCTCCTCGAAGGGACTGGACCACTAACAGAACCACTTAGAGAAGGAAGGCGTGAGGTGTAAATGAGAGGTGTCTCCCATAGGCTTGTGTCTGTGGACAGCTGGTCCCGGTTGGTGGTGCTGTTTGGGGAGGTTATGGAACTTTTTTCTTTTTTTTTTTTTCAAGACAGGCTGTAACCCTGTGAAGCCCTGGCTGTCCTGGAACTCACTCTGTAGACCAGGCTGGCCTTAAACTCACAGAGATCCACCTGCCTCTGCCTCCTGAGTGCTGGGATTAAAGGTGTGCACCACCACCGCCCAGCCGCCGAGTTCTCTTGTCGTGTGGTGGTGGTAAGGGTTAAACCCAAAGCCTCACACAGGCAGGCACGAGGCGCTGTCCCAAGCCATGCTCTCCCCTCCCCCACACTGTCTGGAGCTCCCTAACTAGGGATGGGGACTGGTCACCAGCCCTCAGGGATCCCTTCTATTTCCTGAGCTCTGGTATTCCTGGGGTTCACCACCAAGCCCTGCTTCTGTGGGTGCTTTGGGATCCAAACTCAGGTCTTCTCCCCAGCCCCCACCTTTTTCTTGTGATCAGGTCTCATTGCACATGAGGCCCAGGTTAGCCTAGAGCTCCGAGTCTGCCTTCCTCATTCTCCAGAAGGCCTCTGTGACAGTCAGGGTGTCACCCCCCAGCTCCAGGCTAGTCTCCTCCTTAGAAAACCTAGATAATAACCATCTTGGCTGCATAATATTCCAAAATACCAATGCACTGAACTGTAGCTAAAGTGGCTAGCCTGGCAATTATATATATGTGTGTGTGTGTGTGTGTGTGTGTGTGTGTGTGTGTGTGTGTGTGTGTTATATAATATATATATTACAATGGTTTAAAAAAGTTTAAAAACCCTGGCGAACATGAACTAGCACTGGACTAGTGAACAGCAGGCCCGGTGTTCAATTCCAATACCACACACATGCACGCACGCACGCACGAACACACAGCTCCACTTACAGATCTATGGCCAGGCATGGTGGCACACACTTGTAATTCCAGCCTACAGTAGCCAGAGCCAAGAGATCCCAGTTTCAGACCGGTCCAGGCTTCACATTGAGCCTGTGCAACAGCGAAAACGCAGAGAAGACCAGCAAGAGAGTTCATCAAGGAAGCTGCTTGCTGCCACGTCCAGCCATCTGAGCTAGGTCACCAGGACCCCGGAGGGGGGTGTGTGTGTGACTCCTGCACGCTGTCCTCTGACCTCCACACACTCACTGTGACACACATGCACCCCGAAAAACAAATACATCCATGATGAGAGGAAGGAAAAAGGGGGGCAGCAGCTCGCGTGCCTCCAGTCCTGGCGTGGAACTTCACTCACTGGGCAAGTGTGGATCCCTGATGGCCAGGCTCCATCTGCTGGCAGTGTGGCCTCTCAGCAATGGCTTGTCTCCGTGTCTTGCTTGTGAATGGGGTTCAAGTGGCCCTGACACCCCACAGCACGCAGTGTACTGACCACTCGCTGTACAGAGCAGGGGTCCATGGGGGCGCGCTTGGGCCCTTGTGGTTGTGTCTGTTCTAACAGTTCACTTGGTATTCAAATAGAAAAGGGAAGCCCTAAGGGCCGCAGAGATGGCTCAGCGGTTAAGAGCACAGGCTGCTCTTCCAGAGGACCCAAGTTCAATTCCCAGCACTCACACAGCCGCTCACGACCACCTATAAGGGGATCTGATGCCCTCTTCTGGCTACAGGGACAGCTGCAGACAGAACACTTATACATTTAAAAGAAAGAGAGGGAGGGAGGGAGGGAGGGAGGGAGGGAGGAAGGAAGGAAGGAAGGAAGGAAGGAAGGAAGGAAGGAAGGAAGGAAGGAAGGAAGGAAGGAAGGAAGGAAGGAAAAAGGAAGACCTTACTGACCACACTGAGGGCAAGGTCTCATGTCTCCATCTTGGAGTCTCTCTCTCTCTCTCTCTCTCTCTCTCTCTCTCTCTCTCTCTCTCTCTGTCTATCCCTTTCTGTTTCTTCCTTTTTTATTAATTCTTTTGCTTTTTGTTTGTTTCTTTTGTTTTTTGAGACAGGGTCTCATTAGGTAGCCCTGGCTGTCCTAGAACTCACTCTGTAGACCAGGCTGGCCTTGAACTCACAGAGATCGATCCGCCTGCCTCTGCTTATAAGTGCTGGGGTTAAAGGCATGCACCACCACCACACCACCCAGACTTTTAAATTAAATTTGAAAGATTTGTTTATTTTAATTTACGTGTGTGTACATTTTGCCTGCATGTGAGTCTGTACACCATGTGTGTGCAGTGCCAGAAGAGGCCAGAAGAGGGAGTCGGACCCCTGGGAACTGGAGTTATAGGTGGTTGGAGCCACCATTAGCTGCTCGGAACTGAACCAGGTCCTCTTCAAGAGCAGCCAGCTTTTCAGCCCCCTTTGATTTGTTTTTTTCTGTCCCTGCCTCTCTGTTTCTCTCTCTCTCTCTCTCTCTCTCTCTCTCTCTCTCTCTCTCTCTCTCTCTCTCTCTCTCTCTCTGTCCTGCTGTATTCCAGGTAAACTGAGGTGCGGTCTAGTCCTGGTGATCTAACCCACTCCCCATGCGCAGCTCCAGCCTTGCTCTTCCGGGCTGTTCTGGAAGTTCTAGGCATCCTCCTCCTACTCCAATTTCCAAGTCTGGAAAAATAGCACTTTTCTCCTGAACCGAGAGGGCTCCCTGGAGTGCAGAAGCAGCCATGGCCAACAGTGCCTCCTCCCAGTCGCCTGTGGCTTCCTCGCAAGAACTTCTGCATCCTAGCCGGGCGGTGGTGGCACACGCCTATAATCCCAGCACTTGTGAGGCAGATCTCTGTGAGTTCGAGGCCAGCCTGGTCTACAGAACGAGATCCAGGACACGTACCGAAACTACACAGAGAAACCTTGTCTCAAAAAAAAAAAAAAAAAAAAAAAGAACCTCTGCATCCTGGCGGAGGGAGGCGTCCTTGCTGAGTGCAGCCAGGATGCACCTTGGAGACTCTCCCGTCCTAGAAATAGCAGCTGGCTGTGGGTCTCCTTGCTCAAAGCAGCCTGTTGTCCGCCGGGTCACACCCAGCTGCCCGAGAGCTTTAAGAACTGCTCTGAGAAGCTTTGAACAGGACGGTAGGCTCAGCAGCCGGGGGGCCAGCTGCACTTAAAAAGCCACTGTGGCTTTACTGGAGACGTGCTGGGGTGTCGGGGGCTGGCTTTGGGCCCGGCCTCAAAGCCCCACTTTCACAGAGGCTGCCTTCCAGGGTGGCCAGGGTACACCCTGCAGAAGGAAGGCATGCCCTGGGCTCCTTCTCCTCCAGGCCACCACTGGGAGGTATCTTTAGACGGAATTTCGCTGTAGACAGTGAAAGGGAAGGAAATTATATACCATGTCTCTGCCAGTCTGAGGCGGCCCTCACTGCTGCCAGTTTGAGTGGAGATGGCTGTGGGCTGTGTGTGTCTGCTGCTTTTGAGACAGGGTCTCGTGTAGCCCGGCTGCATATTTACTATGCAGCTGAAGTGACCTTGAACTCCCAGAACCTCTTGCCTCTACCTCCCAAGTGCTAGGATGGAAGACGACCAAGGCCATGCTTCCGACTGGGACAGCACACAAGGTGCGTCAGCAATGGGGGCCGGACCAGCGCTTGTCGAATGAATAAACAATTCCAAACGCATCAGCAGCTTGTCTGTTTCTCTCGGCTGCTTCCCAGTCAGGGCGATTTAGGGGTGGATTGGATGGGATTAGAAGGACGGGCTCTGAGGGCGGGTCCGGTCCCAGTGTTTGGCAGGGAAGGTCGCCGTGACCAGGCCTTTCCACTCTCTGGTCTGACTCCGGGCCCCTGACGGCCATAAAATCGCCCTGCTTAGACTGGCAACATTTTCCTTTAATATGGAAGTTCCTGAGGCTCTGGCAGAGCCTGGAGGAAAATTCCAAAGTAACAAGGAGAGAACTCTTTTACGTCCTTGGGGGCCAGCAGGGGTGGGACCCGGGGGCACCCCGCAGCCCCGCCAGGAGGCCCTGAGATTCCCGGGACAGTGGCTGTCTGCCCATTGTCGGGTAGAGGGACAGACGGACCTCCCTGATGTCTGTGATGTGGGGATGGCGGGCAGCCTGTCACCTCGCCACAGGAATTCATATAAAACTGCGTCAAGGTGTTTCCACCACGCACGCAAGGGGGCCCGGACCATGTTACATGTCTTCCCACACTCTTCCATCGATCCCTGTTGCGGGAGAAAGAGCCGACTCCACCTTCTCAGCTCCCGATCTCGCCCAGTCCAGAAACACTGCCTTCTCTATCGCCTCCACATCTACCCACACTGGACCCGCGCTCAGCATGGCCTGTGGTCCGACTCTTGCTCTTCCTCGTGACCAGACTCCAGCAGCTGCCTGGGCACCCCCGGCCCATCACGGCTCTAACCGGTCTGGTTGACTATGATCCTGGAGTGTGGCTGGGGGAAGTGGAAGGGGGTAGAGGCTTTTCAAACTGTGTCGTAGGGTCAGGCAAGTCGCGTGGTCCCTGAGAAGACACTGACACAGCCCCCCCTGCTCTGTTAGTTAGCATCATCTAAACCACATCGAAGTCAAGACCTGTACAACAGAAGGAACCTTGGAAGCAGGAGGAAGAACTTTCTAGAGAGAGATGGTCAGGAAGTGCCAGTGGACGGCTGGCGGAGATCAGCTCAGAGGAGGCCTTACAGGAGGCGCTGCCGTGAGGGGGATGTGTGAACAGGGGAGAAACATGGCCTAATTTATCTTTTTCTGGTCTTGAACCCTGGCCATCTTCCTGTGTTTTCCTCCCAGGTGCTGGGGTTATAGTCCCTCGTCTTCCAGCTGGGACCAGGTGGGGCCATGGGGAGAACAAAGAGGAAGGTGTCTCAGGCACCTCCTGGATCTTGGGGCCAGCACTGAGGCTGTCAGGGTTCTCGACTGAAAAGAACACATTGGGGGAGGGAATGCTGAGGGCCCATAAACGAAGCGCCCCCGGGCTGAGCCACAGGCCTGTCTGAGCTGCAGGTCTGAGCTGAGTCAGCCCAGCCCTGGATGGCCCAGCGCGCCTCATGGATGAAGAACAGCTGCTGTGGCTGGACTGGGATGGTGTCCACTGTGTCGAGGTGGCAGAGGCTTGCCAAGCTGACCTCTGACCTTAGTGCCGAAGGGAAGAGGCCTGTGTTTTCCTCATCCTGGATGCTGTGGCTGGACGCCAGGATCAGGTCCAAAATCCAGATGTGGCACTGGCTGAGACCCTGGGGCCATGTGGTAAGGTGGGCCGGGCCAGGAAGGTCAGGCGTCTGTGTGGTGCTGGCAGCGGCCACATGAACATAAGGGGGCAGGACAGTGAAGTCAGCCAAGGTTAGAAACATACCGTTGCTAGGCTACGCTGTGGCACACTGAGGCACCAACCCCAGCACCCAACCAAGGAAAACAGGGCTGTCCAAGTGGAGACATTCCTAGGCTCTGTCAGGGGTGGGGGGTGAGGGATGGGGGTGGGCGTTGAGGAGGGCCAGACCAGCACCCAACCAAGGAACACAGGCCGGCCTGAGTGGAGACTCCCCGTGGGGATGTTCCTAGGCTCTGGGGTGGGAGGGCAGAGGTGAGGAGGGCCAGCGGCTTAGAACCAAGCTTCAGGCACAACACCTTGGGGCTCTGGAAGGGGAAGCTGTGTTTACCCAGGATCTCACCATGCAGTGTAGGCTGCCCCACACAGTAAATTTTTCTTTTTCTTTTCTTTTTTTTTTTTTTTTTTTGGTTTTTTTCGAGACAGGGTTTCTCTGTGTAGCTTTGTGCCTTTCCTGGAGCTCACTTGGTAGCCCAGGCTGGCCTCGAAATCACAGAGATCCGCCTGTCTCTGCCTCCCGAGTGCTGGGATTAAAGGCGTGCGCCACCACGCCCGGCTAGTTAATTTTTCTTTAAGATTTATTTGTTTAAGCTGGGCAGTGGTGGCACACGCCTTTAATCCCAGCACTCGGGAGGCAGAGCCAGGAGGATCGCTGTGAGTTCGAGGCCAGCCTGGGCTACCAAGTGAGCTCCAGGAAAGGCGCAAAACTACACAGAGAAACCCTGTCTCAAAAAAACAAAAAACAAAAAAAAAAAAAAAAAAGATTTATTCGTTTATTATGTACACAGAAGCGGGCACCAGATCTCATTACAGATGGTTGGGAGCCACCATGTGGGTGCTGGGAATTGAACTCAGGACCTTTGGAAGGGCAGCCAGTGCTCTTAACCTCTGAGCCATCTCTCCAGCCCTCACAGTAAATTTTGAAGTTGAATGCACTATAGTTTTTAAAATAATAAGGAAATTATATAGAACTCATAATCAAAACTCATCTCTCTGACTGCTCTGCCCTGGACAAATGTCTTGTCCTCTCTCGGCTTCCATTTGCACACTGCCACCCTGGGCCCTGCAGCATCGTGACGGGCACAGTCTTCATGTCCCCTGTGACCTGATGAGGCTTCACATACCCATTCCAGCCTTTGGGAGCTCCGGGTGAGGGAGAGGAGCATCACTTGAACACTGTCGGAAGCTGTGATGGCGTGTGGAGGACATGGACGCCAGTGCCTGGCGCCTCTGCTGACCGCCGACATTGGAAACAACATGCTGAGGCCACGCTGAGGCGCCCAGGCAAGATGTTCCCCGGTACTCATTACGGTTGCCTGGTACCCAGTGCGGGTCAAGAAGCGGAGCCCAGGCCAGACCTGGAGCTGTGCCCAGTGAAGCCTTGCTGTGGCCGAGACGGTCACCTCTCCACAGGGCCAGCTGCAGGCGGAGGCAACCAGCCCAGTTTGGTATCGGCCTGGATCACTAGCTAAAATGACTGAGCCCCCAAAGGCCACATCACTGAAGCTGGCCCAGGTGAGGGGGGACGGCATGTGTCTAACCCTCCCCTGCTCTTGCCACACCCCTGCTCTGAACCCAACACTGCTCCCTGCTCTACCCATCCACCCACCACCCATGTGCTCACCACCCCCACACTTTCATCTCCTCCTGGGACCATCGTGATCCTGGTGACGTGCAGGGTTGTGCTGGGCCTTGCCGAGGGTGTAGTGAAGGCCCCTAGATGACAGCGGCAGTGAGAACAAGCCATTTGGAGGTGACTGTGCCCACAGTCACACCAGGTGATGCCGGGGTGCAGGCTGCGCAGGCCTTCGGAGCCCAAGCCTGGCTCCCATGACCACCCCTCCCCTCCCCTGCCCCACCGCCATCCTTCCAGAAATGGGTAGCCACTCACCTGTCTCAGATGCATGGACCAGGCTCACCACAGGGCCTTGGCATCTGCAGTGCCCTGGCCCGGGGCTCTCAGGGTACCTGCTCACCTGTGAGGGTTTGGGCTTCCTCGGCCCTGCGTAGTGTCCTTGGGCCACCACCCCATGTCCACGGCCTCACGCTTGCACCCCGGACCGTCCACACGGCGGCTCTGCCGGCTGACATTTATTTGACACCTTGCTGCCCAGCCCCACGGCGGCTTCTCTTCCCCAGGCCTGGGCCGCTGCCCGGCGGTGGCGGCGTAAACACAGCGGTCTTCTGCTCCATTCATCACTCGGGGAACAAGGGCCCCACTGTGCAGGCCTTGAGGCCGGCTGTGATGTGCAGCAGGGGCCTGAGGCCTCTCTTCTGACTCCACACCCACTGTCCCCAGCTACAAAAACCCGGGTAGACCTTCTCCTGAGTCCTCAGCACGGGGCCGGTAGCTTCGCTCTTTGAGGATCCAGTGACTACGGGAGGAGGCAAGGTGGGATGCCATCTTTGGGACAGGCCTCAGGGAGCTGTGTGGCCTCAAGCTCCTGGTCCCCCCTTCTTCCCTGCCCAGGGCTGGGGTGACAGGCGTCTACTGCACCTGTCTGCTGCTCTTAAACCATGTCTCCCTGTGTAGCCCAGGTCACCTGGAAGGTGCCATCCTCCTGCCTCCACCTCCTCAGTGCTGGGAGAGCAGGCATGCTCCACCACGCCTGGCTTATGTGTGCAGGGGGTGGAGCCCAGGGCTTCGTGCATGCTAGGCCAGCACTGTGTCAACTGAGCACAAGCACTCTGTCAACTGAGCACAAGCACTCTGTCAACTGAGCAAGAAGCACTCTGTCAACTGAGCCACAAGCACTCTACCTACTGAGCTACAAGCACTCTGTCAACTGAGCTACAGCCTAAACCATTAGAACTGTATTTTAATTTTTATTTAATTTTTTACCCCCTCCTCCCCCAGACAAGGTTTCTCTGTGTAGCCCTGGCTGTCCTGGATCTCGCTCTGTAGCCCAGGCTGGCCTCAAAATCACAGAGATCCGCCTGCCTCTGCCTCCCCAGTGCTGGGATTAAAGGTGTGCACCACCCCTCGACTTTATTTTAGTTTTTTTAGGTAAGAGCTCTGGTAGCCAAGGCTGTCCTGGAACTCCGTCTGTAACCCAGGCTGGTCTCTTTACATATCCCAGGATGGTCTTGAGCTCCTGGTCTTCCTCCTTGTGCTTCCTGAGCTCTGCAGTGGCCGTGAGCCCCGAGCTTTCTCAGTTTGGTTTTCTGAGGCAGAGACTCCCTCTGTAGCTGGTTTGGCCTGGAGCTGCATCCTCCTGCCTCAGCCTCCCCTGCACGGGGACCACAGACCTGTGCCACCGTTCTGGACCATACAATTTATTTTCTAATATTTTTCTCTGTGAAGTTTGTTTTGTTTTTGTTTTTTGTTTTTTGAGACAGGGTTTCTCTGTGTAGCTTTGGAGCCTGTCCTGGACCTCACTCTGTAGCCCAGGCTGGTCTCGAACTCACAGAGATCCTCCTGCCTCTGCCTCCCGAGTGCTGGATTAAAGGTGTGCACCACCACTGCCCAGCCTCTGTGAAATTTGTGAGTGAGAAACACACAGAGAACTACCTGAATGAATGTTTGATTCTCACATTGATCCTAAAATGTGGGGCTCTTTCTTGTACTCATTTGTGTGCACATGTGAATGTTGAGTGTGTGTGTGCATGTATGGTCTGTATATGTGAGTGTGTGTGTGTGAGCATGTTCGTGTGTGTATACATGTGTGTGGAGTTCTGCAGATGGACCTGAGACACTGAGGCGACACTCGTGGTGGAAGCCCCCAGATCCCTGGCTTCCTGGCAGAACTTCACCCTCATTAGTAAGCGGCAGAGCCTGAGGTGGGCGAGGCCTCACCCCCACCCAAAGGCTCCTTCGCTGTGGGAGGGAGGGGACTAAGTGGAGGCTTCACTCACCCTCCCGGAAAGCCGCACAAAGAGGTTGTGGCAGGAGTCTCAGACCTGGGTTCTGACCGAATGTCTCTGGAACATTCCAATCTATTCCTAGTGAAGTTCAAGCCTCTTGAATCAATTCTTTGAGATGTAAAAATGTAGACTAAAATTTGAAATATGGTAAGAAAGAAAGAATCCCTGGTGGTGGTGGGCACGCCTTTAGTCCCTGAACTTGGGCGGCAGAGGCAGGTGGATCTCTGTGAGTTCCATGACCAGCCTGGGCTACAGATCGAGTTCCAGGACAGCCAGAGCGACAGAGGGAAACCTTGTCTCAAAAAAAAATCAAAATCCAGGTAAGGGCCAGTGAGATGGCTCAGAAGGTAAAGGCGCTTGCCTGGTGACCTGGGTTCCACTCTGACCTCCACATACACAGTGAGGTGCACAAAATAATGTAACTGATGGAAAAGTATATATCTGTGTGTGATCAATACTGATGGTGCTTGAGCCTTGTGGCAAACTTCTGGATGTTTGGCTTGCTCAATAAAACTGTAGTTAGTGTTGTCTTTGATCTGAGGGGAGTCTGGGGTGAAGAGCATGGCAAAGGGGTGGAGTCTGCTGAAGGCCCAGCAGTCACAGGCTCAGACACCAGCTCCTGACCTCTGGTCCTTATTTATGGAGCACAGATCTGGCCGGGCTGTGGGAACGGCCAAGTGACCCTCCTTGTTGCCTTGATGGATTCCCCAGACCCAACCTGTGGCTGGGCAGCCGACATACTTCCCCTTTGGGCGGTGGCAGGCAGCTGGCGCCACACGTCTCCTGGCCCAGCAGGCGTCAATCAGAAAGGGCCCCTGGGGCTCCATCAGCAAGCCCCACCTGGCCCTGATCCTGGAACCACTCAGCCTGGATGTCGGGAAGGGCGATTGGCCCGGACTCATGAGTTCCAGAATATCACAGCTATTGCCTGGCTGGGGCTAGAGCCCAGTCTGGATTCATGAGGAAAGGGCTGTGTGTGTGTGTGTGTGTGTGTGTGTGTGTGTGTGTATGGGATTGTGGGGTTTGTGTGTGAGTATGTGTGTGTATAGGGTTGTTTTTTTCTTTTTGTGTGTGTGTGCGTATGGGATGGTAGTGGGGATTGTGGGGTGTGTGTTTCTAGCTCCCCACTCTGGGTGTGAGCCATCAGCTGACTTATCTCTCCTTAAAGGAAAATATACTCTGGCTGGGTACAGCAGAGCCTGCAGGCTACCCAGCACTTTGGAAGTAGAAGCAGAAGGACCAGAAGTTCAAGGACATCTTGGACATAGTAAATTGGAGGCTAGCCTGGGCTACAGGAGACTCTGTCTCAAGAATACAAAACCAACTAAACTAACACAACATCGAAAGCAGAAACCATTTGAAACATTGTCTGTGTAAACTCAAGGTTACAGACCCAGGCTGGTACCCCAGCTAGCCCACTAAGAATCCTCACAGGCTGATACCCGAGATAGCCCACTAAGAATCCTCACAGGCTGTCTCTCTCATCCCAACAGTGACTGGAAGGGTGGAGGAGGGACACACGCAGCAGGTATAAGGGCCCAGGGAGACACCTACAGAGTGAAGCCAGGTGGTTAGGGTTAGACCAGCTGCCTGGGAGAGGGTCCCTGCCAGACGGAAGCCAGCAGGCAAGAGTGAGCCCAGGCTGCCTTCGGAGCTCTTACCCTTCCCTCAGTCCTGCCTCGTCTCCCCTAAGGGCCTGGCCGTGGCCGTGGCCGTGGCCCTGGCTGTGGCCGTGGCTGTGCCCGTGGCCGTGGCTGAAGCCGCGTGGTCCTGAGCCCCAGCCCCGTGTCTGGCTTGCTCAGGCTCCCGTTGCAGGGCCGTGTGCGGCTGTGGTGGAGGCAGGAGGCCCCACAGGTCTACCCTGCACTGGTGGTTTCTTGAGAATTCCAGCGTTGCTGGGCAGGAGCGGCCCCCAGCTGTGCGGGGAGCCAAAGGAAACAGGAGGTGGGCCAGGCGGGCGGGAGTGCGCTTGGGGATCTGGCTTCTCTGAGCGTCACCTCCAGACTCCCTCACCCTCTGTGCGTCCTTACTGCCTTCCAAAGACAACTTGGGCCTCAAGACATTGGCACCGCCCTTTGCTGGCCTCGATCTGACACCCCAGCGACTTCTACCCAGCAGCCCACGTGCCTCTGGGTGATGGTGTAGCCTAGGCTGCCTCCGACAGGCTGGGGACTGTTGTCTTCCTGTGTCCCCACGAGCAGCCGAGCAGGGAACTTCACCTATGTGTAACACATGTATATACCCAGAGAGCTAGACACACATCCTCCAGCGCCCCGCACTGGAGCCACCTCAAGGTTTCTCCCCCACTGATCTAAGGCCCTTTTCATTCTCTCTGTCCCCGGGGCCGCCTTCTCCAGGCAGCCCTCCATGATTTCTTATTGGAACAACAGCTCTTCCTGGGATTCAGCCTTGGCTTACAGTGGCCCCAGGTGGGTCAGTTGCCCTCCCGCGGACCCCAGCTTCTCTGTAGCAGATGAGCTGTGAGTCCTGGGAGGCCAGGCTAACAGCCCAGAGTGTGGCTGGCCCAGAAAAGGAGATTTTTCAGTTCCCAACCGTTTTTATTTTTATGACAGGCTGTCTCCCCAGCAGCTGGGGAGCAAAGCTGGGTGCAGCCCGCTGAGAACAGAAACCCAGGGAAGCAGAGGTCCCTTCGCTCCCCCATATCCAGCATCTCCAATGTTTCCTCGACAGTGCAAAGGGGGAAACTGAGGCACAGGCACCCTTTACTGGGGATTCTTTCTCTGGAGGTGCTGGGGCTGGAATCCAGGACTTTTTACCCTCACAGTCCCCTGCAGACCCGAGCTGAGCCCCTCCCCCGCCCCCCAGCGGATCCGGGCTTAGCCAAGCCCACAGCACCTGCTGACCCGGGCGGAGCCACGCCCACAGGCACCTTTGCGGGGTTCTGAAATGTGGAGAGAGTGTGGGAGCCAGAGTGGATGGGTTCGGACCTTCCGATCACTTGTGACTTTGTTTCTCCAATGTTACCCGCGAGGGTCCGATACAGGCACCCAATGGGAACGGGAGTGCGAGGGGGAGCCGCACTGGACTCCCTGCGGCTCACCCCCCTCTGTCCTCAGACCCCACCTTGTCCTGATCAGCCGCGGGTCACCCCGCGGGGCCGTGGGGCGCGGTCCTGAATGCAGAGCCCGGCCTGTTTACCTTGTGGCGGGCTCTGGGCAGGGCCGCGGGGGCCGTCCCCGGCCGGGCGCGGGAATAAATAGGGCGCGGGCTGGAGGGCGCAGACAGCAGCCGCAGCTCCGCCGTCATGGGCCTCGCCGCTTGCGTTCTAGTGCTCGCCCTGGCTGCCATGCGCGCGACCGGACAGGGCCAGATCCCGCTGGGTAAAGCCGCTTAGTAGGGGACGTGGGTGGGCAGGGGGCCCCTCGGTTCCCTCTAGGCTCCCGATTCCCGCTCCTCGGAGCTTGGGGTCCGTTCTCCACAGATGCACTGGGCTGAGAAATCAGGCGGCGGGTGGAGCTGGAGCAGCGGGGTGGGCTTGGAGAGCCCCGGAGGTAGTGATGGGTGATGGTTGGCGAAGGGTGATGGGGTGGCTGGGCCGCCCATCAGTGGCCCCTGCGGACGCAGGTGGAGACCTGGCCCCACAGATGCTGCGAGAACTCCAGGAGACCAACGCGGCGCTGCAGGACGTGAGGGAGCTGTTGCGACAGCAGGTAAGGGAACAGAGAGGAGACAGTGCGGGACCGAGAGACAGCGCGACAACAGAGTGGAAACAGGGCGCGGGACAGAGCGCGGGGACCCGACGCACAGGGTCTGAGCCGGGGAGACGGGGCTTGTGCTAGGGGAGATGGAAAAGGGGTAGTTGTGGGCACCGGCTTCCCAAGAAGAGGGTCGTGGGGGGAGGAGGGGACCGCGGGGAGGCGCACAGGGGAGCGTCCCGCTGACCTCCTGTCCCGCAGGTCAAGGAGATCACATTCCTGAAGAATACGGTGATGGAGTGTGACGCGTGCGGTGAGCACAGCCGGGACCCGAGGGCCGGAGGAGGGGTGGGAAAACGGCGAAAAGGAGAAAAAAGGGCTGGGGAAGAGGCTGGCGGGGGCGGGAGAGAACGGCGACGGAGCGGACTGGACGCCGGAGAGAAGGCCAGTGAGATGCGAGCCGACCCTGGACAGCGTGGAGCTGGAGGCCCGCGCAGTGGCAGGGCGCACGCGCGACCATGCCCCGCCCCAGTGCACTAAAAAGAGCGCTCTCGAGGGGCGTGGTCAAGAACGGCTCCACCCTGGGCGGGGCAAGCCAGTGTCCTTGTGGGCGCGGCCGGGAGGCTCCTCCCCTGGGTGTGGTTCCGAGAGGCTCCTCCCCCGACCACGGTCTAATTGCTTGGTTTCTAAAGGGATGCAACCCGCTCGCACCCCCGGCCTGAGCGTGCGGCCAGTGCCACTCTGCGCACCAGGCTCCTGCTTCCCCGGCGTGGTCTGCACGGAGACGAGGAACGGCGCGCGCTGCGGCTCCTGCCCTCCTGGCTACACCGGCAACGGCTCGCACTGCACCGACGTTAATGAGGTGCGCGGGCTACCCACACCCCCGCCGTCCTGACGCTACCTGGGCAAACCCCACCACAAACTCCCTCCTTCCCGACAACCCCCTTATCCACCGAGGGTGCCCTCCCGCCCCTAACCGGAGGCGCAAATCCAGAAGATCTCACATTACCCGGGGGAGCCCCACCCAGGCCAACCCCACCCTTGTCCCAGACGCCCCCCCTGACCACGCCTTCTGCTCCTACTGACGCCCACCCGGACGAGCCTTTGGACGCTGAGGGTGGCTCTCCCCAGCCATCTTCCTCACCACTGGGGCCCGACCACTCCTCTACTTTGGAAAGCCGCCCTCCTCGCCGCCGCACCTGCACGTCCCGTCGGCCACTTCCTCCCTCAGCTGGGGATGCCCGTCCCCCAAGTTCATTTCCTCACCCCTAAGGGGTCACAACCCCATGTCCATCAAGGCAAAGTCGTCTGCGACCCTTGGGATCTCCATCCCGTGTGACACCCTACTCCCAAGAGCTGGCTGATGGCCCTGGCTGTGAACCGTTCTGGTCTGGTGGCGCACGCCTTTAGTCCCCAGCTCCCAGGAGGCAGAGGCAGGCCGATCTCTTTGAGTTCAAGGCCAGCCTGGTCTACATGGTGTGTTCCAGGGCAGCCAGTACTATACAGTGAGACGCTGTCTCCAATAAAACAGACAAACCCATGTCCAAATCCGGGAAGCCCCAAGGTGTGGCTCTTGAGGTCCAGCTTGGGGCCCCTAATCTTGCGTGCTCCTTCCTCACAGTGCACCGCTCACCCCTGTTTCCCGCGCGTGCGGTGCGTCAATACCAGCCCTGGCTTTCGATGTGAAGCCTGTCCGCCTGGGTACAGCGGCCCCACCCACGAGGGCGTGGGGCTGGCCTTCGCCAAGACCAACAAACAGGTAAGGGGGGCATAAACCTGACGTTTATGTCAGGAGGGAATGGAAAGCATTTTGTCCAGAAAACTCGGTCATGAAGTCAGGCTGGAGACTCAGGTTGCAAAGAGACGTGGTCCAGGTGAAACGTGTTGTCTGACCGTGTCTCCGTCCGCCAGGCTTGCACGGATATTAACGAGTGTGAGACCGGGCAGCACAATTGCGTTCCAAATTCCTTGTGCGTCAACACCCGGGTAAGGAAGGCAGGGAAGGGACGGTGAGAACGGCGCGGGTGAGGCGCGGGTGGGTGCCCCGTTGACGGACCGCGCCTGCGCACAGGGATCCTTCCAGTGCGGCCCCTGCCAGCCCGGCTTCGTGGGTGACCAGACGTCAGGCTGCCAGCGGCGAGGGCAGCGCTTCTGCCCGGACGGGTCACCCAGCCCGTGCCATGAGAAAGCGGACTGTGTCCTGGAGCGCGACGGCTCGAGGTCGTGCGTGGTGAGTGCGGGCGCACAGGTCGTGGAGGCGGGGTCCCGGGGCTCGGGCGTGCGTGGACATTAATACCGCCTCCCCTGCGCAGTGCGCAGTCGGCTGGGCCGGCAACGGGCTCCTGTGCGGCCGCGATACAGACCTAGACGGTTTCCCGGACGAGAAGCTGCGCTGCTCCGAGCGCCAGTGCCGCAAGGTGGGTGTGACCGGCAGGGCGTGACCTGGGGGCGTGGTGGGCCGGATAGACACGCCTCCTCACCCCGCCTACCTGCTCCCCAGGATAACTGCGTGACGGTGCCCAACTCGGGCCAGGAGGACGTGGACCGCGACGGCATTGGAGATGCTTGCGACCCAGACGCGGACGGAGATGGAATCCCCAACGAGCAAGTAAGGCTATGAGGGCTCATGGGTGGCGCTTGGTGGCGGCTCCATCTCCAAGGTCTAGCTGGTTGTCCAGCTTCTGGTGGAGGGGCGGGACCTCCTTGGAGACGCGCTGGTCTGGGAAGTGTTTTTGTTTTTGTTTTTTTTTTAATTTATTACATTTATTTATTTATTTATTTGTGTGTGTGCTCTCGCCAGTGTGACACCGTGTGTGGGGGTCAATCGGCTGCTTGCAGGAATCGGTTGTCTCCTTACACTGTGTAGGCTCCGGGGAAACTGAACAAAAGCTATCAGCCTTCACTCTGAACCCCCCATCCTGACCCGGCTTCACTTGCCCTGTCTTCTAGGACAACTGTCCGCTGGTTCGAAACCCAGACCAGCGCAACTCAGACAGCGATAAGTGGGGGGACGCCTGTGACAACTGCCGGTCCCAGAAGAACGATGACCAGAAAGATACAGACCGGGATGGCCAGGGCGATGCCTGCGATGACGACATCGATGGCGACCGTGAGCGCGGCTGGGGAGTGGGGCCCATCTCCCAGTGGACCTCCAGCTGAGGTCCTGTGACCCATCCAGCTGAGGTCCCGTGACCCGTCCAGCTGAGGTCCCGTGACCCGTCCAGCTGAGGGCTGGGAGAGAGGAGGGCCCGGCAACGGAAAGATCTCCCTGTCCACTTCAGGGAGATGCGCTGGCTTCTCAGGAACCCAGCTTAGTATCCTCGGCTGGCTTCACAGCAGGGGATGGCCTTGAGCAGAGTCTCACTATGTAGCCCTGGCTGTCCTAGAAGTCACTATATAGACCAGGCCGGCCTTGAACTTTAGAGTGCCAGGGCGAACAGCATCTTTATTACACTTTAATTTTTCCGTTCTGTGTGCACGTGTGTGTGTGTGTGTGTGTTTGTGTGCACACTCGTGGGGAGGTCAGAGGGGAACCTGCTCTGCAGGACTGTGTTCTCTCTCACCACGTGGGGCCCAGGGGCCAAACTCAGGCCAGCAGCCGCTTGGCCGTCTGCTCCGTCGTCCCAGGCCGGATCTGTGCTGTTCCGACACCATCCTAGCCTGACCCTCCTTTGGACCCTGCCTTATTTCCCTGATTTGCCCCAGGAATCAGAAATGTAGCCGACAACTGTCCCCGGGTGCCCAACCCTGACCAGAGGGACAGCGACAGGGACGGTGTTGGGGACGCCTGTGATAACTGCCCCCAGAAGGAAAACCCGGACCAGGTGGGCCATTTCCTGTGTGAGCCACAGCTCGGGGGCCACCATGGATCCTGCCTAGGGCAACCTGGGGTGGAAGTTCTTGCGGGGAGGACCTGGCTTGTGGACTTGGGGGTGGGGACAGCTTCTGAGTCTCAGCCTTGACTGTGACCCCTGACCCATTCCAGAGGGATGTGGATCACGACTTCGTGGGCGATGCCTGTGACAGCGACCAAGACCAGTAAGGAGCCCGTGGGATGGAGGCGGCCGAGGGGCGCATGACACCCTCTCCCAGGGTCCATCGTCCCACCTCTTCACTCTAGGGACGGGGACGGACACCAGGACTCCCGGGACAACTGCCCCGCCGTGCCCAACAGCGCCCAGCAGGACTCGGACCGCGATGGCAAGGGCGATGCCTGTGATGACGACGATGACAATGACGGAGTCCCTGACAGCCGGGACAACTGCCGCCTGGTGCCCAACCCGGGCCAGGAGGACAAAGACGGTAAGGGTGGTGAGGGCGTGGTCATCACCGGTGTGCGGTCTGGTGTGGGCGTGGCCCGCAGCTGGCATAGGCTCCAGGGAGGAGCCTGAGCTGAGTCCACAGTGGCAGTGTGTCCCACCTCCTTTCAGGGGATGGCGTGGGTGATGCATGTCAGGGCGACTTTGACGCCGACAAGGTCGTAGACAAGATCGACGTGTGCCCCGAGAACGCCGAGGTCACGCTCACCGACTTCAGGGCTTTCCAGACCGTCGTGCTGGACCCCGAGGGTGATGCGCAGATCGATCCCAACTGGGTGGTGCTCAATCAGGTGCGGCCAGGACCGGGGTGGCCGTTTAAGGGAGCCCAGGCGCCCCTCGGCCGGCTGAGACCCTTCCTTGTTCCTCCGACCTCCCCAGGGAATGGAGATCGTGCAGACCATGAACAGCGACCCCGGCCTAGCTGTGGGTGAGGCGGGGCGGGGCTACAGAGCAGGACCTGTCAGCCTAGTTTGGGAAGGGTGGAGAAGAGGGGGGGCGGAGAGGTGAGGACAAATGGCAGGCTGCTGGTGCGGCGGCGGCCATAGGTGGGTGTGGCCGTGGGAGGCGTGGCCCTTGAGAGCTAGTGGGATCTGGGTGTGTTTTAGGATGTGGCCAACGGTGTGTGGTTCAGGGAGTGGGGTTGGTAGCGAACGGCCTCTGGAGGGTCTGGGTCTGGTTCCGGGTGTCCAGAGCAAGCAGGTTTCGGGAGGGCCCCATCCCTCTCTCCCCCTCTACAGGTTACACAGCCTTCAATGGCGTGGACTTCGAGGGCACATTCCACGTGAACACGGCCACTGATGATGACTACGCTGGCTTCATCTTCGGCTACCAAGACAGCTCGAGTTTCTACGTGGTCATGTGGAAACAGATGGAGCAGACCTACTGGCAGGCGAACCCCTTCCGGGCGGTGGCTGAGCCGGGGATCCAGCTCAAGGTGCTCGGCTGTACCCTCTGTGCGCTACACACCCGTACTCTCCCAGCGTCACCACCAAAGCCGCCATGGCCGTCCAACATTGTCACCAGCCTCGTTCTCCCTCACCCATCCCCGTCACCCACCCCACCCCCAACCATTGCCACGGGCTCAAATCTTCCCACCAGCCCATAAATACTCCCCCGGGAGGGCTGGGGCCGATGCCGCCTCGTTGAGGTGCTTGCCACACAAGCCTGGGGAATGGAGTTCGGATCCCCCAGAACCCACGTAAATGCTGGGTCTACGTGGCGGCCCCTGTAATTCCAGCCTTGAGAGGTAGAGACGGGGCCCTAAGGCAGCCAGAGCCAGCTGGCCGGTGAGACTAGCCACACGGGGAGCCCCGGGCTTCATCGACAGACCCTGCCTTATAGAACAGATGGTAAACTGGTGAGGATGAATCTGACAGCCAGCAACTTCCAGGCTTCACCTCCAAGTGCATACACACCCACATGCATGCAGAAACATGCATACACGGGGGAGTGAAAAATTAAAGATAGAACCTGTCTCAAAAAAAGAAGAAGAAGAAAAGGTACTCCCTTAGGACCACCTCACATCGTATTCAGCTCCCAAACCGGTCACAGAGCCCTAAATTCCCCTGGTCACTGCACATCCTCCTACAGACACTTGCAGCAGGTCGCAGTTCTCTAGATCCCAGCTTATCCCAGCAGGCACTGCAGCCTGCAAGCCACCAGACCTGTTGATCCCCTAAGGTGGCCCTGCGCATGTCCAAGGACTCCAGACTCCACCACCCGTGGTGGCCACCCACAAGTCCTCACTTGGTCTGCCCTCCCACGAGGACCTTCTGTATATTCCATCACCCATAACCCCCACCGGCTCCATCAGACAGGGCTCTGATCCTCTTCCTCCCCTGGCCCGCGGCAGGCTGTCAAGTCCTCCACGGGTCCCGGGGAACAGCTCCGAAATGCACTGTGGCACACGGGGGACACCATGTCCCAAGTGCGGCTGCTGTGGAAGGATCCTCGCAACGTGGGCTGGAAGGATAAGACATCCTACCGCTGGTTCCTGCAGCACCGACCTCAAGTTGGCTACATCAGGTGGGGATGCCCTGCGGGTGGTGAGCCGCCCTGGGGATGCCCTGCATTGACTGCTGCAACCACCCTGGGATGCCCTGTGGGTGGTGAACCACCCTGGGGATGGCCTGCATTGACTGCTGCAGCCACCCTGGGGATGGCCTGCATCGACTGCTGCAGCTGCCCTGGGGATGGCCTGCATCGACTGCTGCAGCCGCCCTGGGATGCCCTGTGGGTGGTGAGCCACCCTGGGGATGGCTTGCATTGACTGCTGCAGCCGCCCTGGGGATGACCTGCATTGACTGCTGCAGCCGCCCTGGGATGCCCTGTGGGTGGTGAGCCACCCTGGGGATGGCTTGCATTGACTGCTGCAGCCGCCCTGGGGATGACCTGCATTGACTGCTGCAGCCGCCCTGGGATGCCCTGTGGGTGGTGAGCCACCCTGGGGATGGCCTGCATTGACTGCTGCAGCCACCCTGGGGATGGCCTGCATTGACTGCTGCAGCCACCCTGGGGATGGCCTGCATTGACTGCTGCAGGTGCCCTGGGGATGTCCTGCATTGCTGCTGGCTTCATTTACAGTACAGCACGGGCCTCTGGGCAGATGGTCCTGATTAGGACTGATAGGACCCCAACACCTGTGTACAGGGCACCTGACACACATTCTCACAGAGGGAAACTGAGGCAGGCTCCCCTGCCCCCCTGCTGTGAGCCAGCGAGGAAGGGGCTGAGCAGGGGGACCCCACCTCACTGGTCCCACTTACAGGGTGCGGTTCTACGAGGGTCCCGAGCTAGTGGCTGACAGCAACGTGGTGCTGGACACGGCCATGCGTGGTGGCCGCCTGGGCGTCTTCTGCTTCTCCCAAGAGAACATCATCTGGGCTAACCTGCGCTACCGCTGTAATGGTGAGCTAGGCAGGGGCAGTGGGCAGGACTTGGAAGGCTCTAGAAGGCATTCTCTCACCTGTTGCCTCCTAATCTGCAGACACAATCCCTGAGGACTATGAGAGTCACCGGCTGCGGAGGGCCTAGGGACCTCAAGTGTGGCACTGCTGACTGATGGGCTGTGGCAGCCTGAGCTACGGGTGTCTGGGTCTGGCATCCCTCTGGAGGGGTGTCTGGCCTGGAGAGGAGAGGCTAATAAAGTATGAATGTGGGGGACTGGCCGGCTCTGGTCTCTGCTGCAGGGGCCCGTGTGAATGGGCCTCAGGAGGTCTGGCTCTGTACCGTAGTCATCCAGACTGCAGGGGCATGCAACTCACTACGGATGCTGACACCCCTGGAGCAGTCCAGGCTATGATCAGATGGGAACCCCAAGTTTGAGGAGCCCCACAGTCACTGTGGGGTGTGTGCAGGGGGCTCAGGCCTCTGTGGGGCACAGACAGAGGAGGACAAGGCATCCAGGACGGGAGAGGAAGCGAGGGAGAGACCCAGACGAAAACCTTGGGTTTATTACGTTTCATTACAAAGGGCGCAAAATACAAAGAAGCAACTGCGCCGGGCGGGCGGCCGTGCGCGCCCTGAGCAGCCTGACCCCCACCTGCGGGTCCACGGGAACAGTCCACGGACACCCACAGCAGCGGAGTGCACATGCTGGGGGTAGAGCCAGCTTGGGCACAGGGAGGGGGTGGGACCATCCATTTGCATATATCAGAGGGGCTGCCCAGCCCATGGCATTCTGCTTCCTGCTAGGGGGTAAGACAGGGCCCGAGGACCAGAGCTGGCCTCTGGATTTAAGGCCACAGCTTCGTCCTCATGTCCCCCATGTGATCAGAACTGTTCGGCCAGCTGGGGTGGATTAGGCTGAACCACGGTCACGCTGGGGCTCTGGAGCCCCAGGGAAAGGCCATGTGCAGAAGGGGGCAGCTGGCACCGTCATGGGGCCCTGGCATTGTCCGCACCCTGCCCAGAGGGTTGGGCCCCTGAGCCCAGCAAGGTTGAGAAAGCAATGGAAGGGAAACTGAGGTTCAGGGGACCCCTTGCACCCAGGCTTGAGAGGGTACAGGTCCCTCCATCTTCTGCCCTGATCGGGAGACGTGGCTATGACCAATGGGGTGGTGAACATTTGTGCCACACTGAGGGCCATGCCTGAGACAGGAATGATCAGGGTCTCCAAGTCACCCACCAGGAGATCCCTGAAGGAAGTGGGGACCTCAGGAGCCAAGGAGAAAGAGATATAAAAAGGACAGGTACCACCACACTTGGGCAGGCCTTGGGGTCTGTGAAAGACTACATCTCCCTCCAGCAGTCAAGACCGCACAGGGTAGACTCTGCACCATGGTGTCCTCACCTGGACACCTCTTGAGGGACAAGAGCCAGGCCTAGGGCAGAACTATACCACTGACCTGACCCCAGGCCTGTGCCACATGGTCCAGCAGGACCCTGATCCCACCAGCCCCCTCCACCTGCGGGTCTACTGGGCACGGAAATCTTAGGGAAAGTGGAAAACTCAGGATGCAGTGAACCAACTCCAAGCCCACTGTGACAGGGACAGCGGCCGCACCGGCATAGGGTGGCCACCCCACACCTCTGTCTGTTCTTGTCCTGGTGCCAGGGCTGTGGTTCTGACGCCAGGCTTAGTGTGATGGCTGCCAGCCATCCTTGCATGCTGTGTGGTGGCACGTGGGTCTCGCTAGGGGGCCCCCCTGTATAAGAGCTGAAGTTAGGCTAAGTATGCAATCAACTTTAGAATCCTCCCCGGCACAGAACAGCCACGGGACAGCTGCAGAGAAGGAACATGACAGGGGCCACTTCTTAGGACCCAGCTGGGCTGGGTCCAGCTGCATCCTCAGTCTGGAGGCCTTTGGGTGGTAACCACTGCCCCAGAGGGCTTAAAAGGGCAAGGTAAACAGACATCTGAGCTCAGTGCTATCAAGATGGCCCGCTCTCGTTTCTGAACTGGGGAAATGGGTCAGAAAGCCGCAAGACCGAGGCTCGGCTGAAGACGGTGGCACATGGGTTAGGTTAGGGGAGAAGGGCCAGGCTTGGCTCACAAATCTGACCTCCCAAGGGCCAGTCGTCCAAACCTGTCCTGAGAAAGCATGGATGTGGGCAGAGGTCTATGTACACGTGGTTGCTCCCAGCACAGCTCAATGGGTCACAGTAAGTGCATGTCACCAGCCGGGGTCCCCATGGCCTTGAGCTGACATCTTGGGATGTCTTGGCAATACTAGGCAGGTGACTGACATCTAGAAAACAAAGATCACCCCCCAGGAGTGCCCCTGACACCGAGCCTCTAGGCCCAGAGTAGGGAAGAGTGAGCCCTTCCAGATCATGCAGGCACCTGATCATCCCTGGCCCCTGGCTGGCCTGTGAGGCCTAGTGAGATCCCCACACCTGCCTGAGATGCTGTGGCATGGACCCCATCACCTCATCAGAGAACTTGGCAAAGAACTGAGTCACATCAACACAGCCACATTGCCCTCCTGGCTGCAGGGCATTGAAAACTGGGCCACAAGCTTGGGGGGTGGTCATGGGGCCATGTTCCTTCTGCCCCAGCTCACCGAAAACTTGGAAGGCCAGTGACCAGTTACTGGAAGCAGGGTCTTGCCTGAGAAGCAGGTTCTCTGCCTTGCTAAGGCCAGCTGTTCAGGCTTCTACAACTTGGAGAGAATCGGACTCCAAGCATGTGCATTTCTGTCTTGGTTTTTTTAGACCGAGTCTCATGTAGCCCAGGCAAGCCTCCACCTCTCAGGTGCTGGGGTAACAGATGTGTACTACCATGCATGTTTCCTAATGACGATGATGACGGTGGTGGTGGTGGTGATGTCCGCACTATTCCCTCCAAGGCCACAGCACAGTGACAGAAAGGCCCGAGACCTGGACAGACCACTGCTATGTCCCCAAGTGCAGGGGACAGAGGGTGATGGAAGGGCAGCAGCTTTCTCATGCAGGCAGCCACACTGGGGCTTGGGAAGGACACACAGCTCCCGCACCCCCCAAGTCCCCAGCACAGGCAGCGGGCAACATCACTGAGAAACAGTCAAGCAAGAGCGTGGCCCTGGCAGACGGAGGCATGTGACCGCGTCAAGCTGTGGCTTAGGGTGGTGGGGACCAGAGCCTCCAGGCCGAAAGTGGCCCACAAAAGACAAGCCAGGTCCACGGCCCCATCACAGGGAGTCTTAGCATAGAGACATGGCTACCAGCCACCTGCTGAGGCCTGGCTGGCACCTTGGGGATGCCCAGAGGGAGTGGGTTCTCCAGAGGCCCCCAATGAAAGCCAAGGCCTGTTCCTAGAAGTCTGCTCTGCAGCTCTTCCAGACACGTCCAGTCACCAGGACCTGGCACCCGGTTCCCCCTTGCCCACCCAGCTCTCTGGAGCTGAGACTGAGTGCAGGTGGGTGACGCCTGGACGTGCAGCCCGGCAGCCCGGCTTGTAAGTGCTTCAGGCTACAGTTCCAGTTAGCTTTCAAAAAACAAAAAAACAAAAGGCCACGGTGGGACTGGGGCTAACATGCGTCCGGGCCAGAGAGGGAGGTCAGCCACCAAATGCCAACACAAACTCGAGGAAAAGCGGACCCACAGGGCTGCCGCCTCCCGAGCCCCAGGTCCTAAGTAGTAGTAGGGACCAATCATGGGGCTGGGAAGGATGAAAATGGGCAGGTGACCTGTGACCCTCCATCTGTCCTGGACCGCCATATTGGGCATTGCCTGGCGGGGGGCCAAGGTTGCTTGGGAGAGGGCTGGGGAGGGGGCACCGGCTGCTTCCCTGGGCTCTGTCCACACCACATTCGGCCACAGGTCGATTGTCACGCTCTGAGAGCGCTCAGGAATATAAAAGGCAGCCATCCAAATAGTGTTTATTCTGCTCCGGGTCTGTCCCTTTGCTCTGCTGTCTTAGCCTGGGCACGGTGGGCATGCGTGACCTGACCAGGGCTGGGGGCGACGGCAGGAGGGACAGGGATAGAGGAAGGCAGTGACAGCTGAGAACAGTCGGATGGACGGACGCACACCTCAGCCTCGGGGGTGCTCCCACGCTCACGCCCCAGCCCCTCTCCTGCAGTACGTCTGGGGGTGAGTGACACCTTGGGTGTCTTGGAAGTGGACCACCGACGAGGGCTCTCACGTCCCCGGCGAGGGGCCAGGGAGCGAGCGTGGGCGAAGTCCAGGGGGCCAGGCACTCGTGGCCTCTGTGATCAGCCTGGCCCCAGGCGGACGGATGGACGGACAGATAGCCGGCCTGGGACACAGTGGCCTCGTGCCAGGCTTCATGGGAGGTGAACAACCAGGGTAGCGGCTGCAGGGGGTGCTGGGCAGCACTGCAAGCTCAGAACCACAAGCTTGGCCGTTGGCAAAGGAGGACGGGACATCGCCGTCCCCAGGTTTGGACGGCGCCGTCGGGGACTGACCAGCGGCGGGTGGCAGGCATGGCCACTCACAGGCGGTCCATTCGGAAGGTGTCCTCGGTGGCAGGGTCGGCTAGGACCATGTCGGGGTCATTCAACATATGAAGTCCATCCAGGGTCAGAGGGTCGATCTTCAGCTCGTCCAGGGGGAACTGATGGTCCGAGTCAAAGCTAACGTCACTGACTCCCGCCAGGGTGCTGCTCAGTTCCTTAGAGAGGCTGGGGGGGGACTCTCCTGTCACTGTGGGGTGGGGACAAATGATACAGCTTAGCCGTGGCTCCAGGGAACCAGACCCCAGGCCATTACCCTTCCCACGGATGTGAGGCGCAGTGGGGGTGGGGAGCCCACCCCGGGGACAGCTCTGCAGGGGGCGTCAGGGTATCTAGGGTGCTCTGAGCAACGTGACGAGGTAGACGCTGCCAGTGGGTACTCGGCCCCGAGTACAGGGTGAGACCAGACACCTACAAAGCCACATGCTCGGTGGCAGATGGCAGTGTGGCCTGAAGGACACACCCTCCTGACTCAGGGTGCAAGGTGCATGGGTGGGTCATGAACTCATGGGTGCTCCCTATGAGGACCCAGCTCCTTTTATTGTCAGGGAGGTGCCAGGCCAGTTCCCAGGCCTGGAGAGGAGACTCACAGCCATCCTTTCTAGGCTATTGGGTCTACTAGAGGTGTGGGACGCGAACCACAGAGCCACGCTACAAGACACAGGGGTCCTGAAAATAAAGCCTCTCCTGTGGGGGTGCCACGCTGTGGGGGTGCCACGCTGTGGGGGTGCCGCAGTGCCCACGGGAGGAGGGGGACACTACCCCCAACAGAAGTAGATCATACAGAAAGCAACCCCTTCTTCGGGGATTCGAAGAAAAAGGGAGGTGGGCAGGGAGGCTTGAGGGGGGCAGTCATGGGAAGCTGGGTTCTGGGCTGGATGGAGCGAGGTGAGGCCACACTGTTCTGCAACAGAAAGGCCTGTCTCCTAGATATGGCTGTGGGCATCTGCCAGCAAAAAACAGAGTGCTGGGCTGAAGTGTGACCAGCTTGGTCCTAACGGAGGGCTCTAGGTGCTTATCCCGTGTGTGGGATATCCCGCGACTCTCCCTGGCTGAAGATGAGGACAGGAATTCATGAACAAAGACTGGATTCCAGAGCCCAGTGTGAGGAAGGCTGGGGAGAGGGGTACAGAGTGGACTGTGGGGAGACGTCTGTGGGCAACAGTCCAGCATGTGGTGACATGGTTGAGGGAATAATTAGCATGGGGGGGGTGTGACTGGAGGTGGGGACAGAGTCTGGTACGAGGAGACCCTGAGGGGTTTGCAGCGGGGTGCAGGGATCACTTGGCTCCTCTGTCCCCCATCTTGTGCAGGAACCCAGCCTCAGCCCTGTCACCTGTCTGGCAGGGTGGTCTGTGAGGATACTCTTCATGCCCCCCAGGCTCCAGGCCTCCTGGAGTCAGCCTCACCCGTGAGGATGATGTTGGGGATTCCGCCATGGCCTGTGTAGCTGAGCTGCTGCGGGTCCTGCAGGCCTCCGTGGCTCCCGCTCAGGCCCATCATGGCGGCCTGGGAGTAGTTGAGTGTGGAGCCCGGGCTGTACAGGCTGCTGGAGCTGATGGCGTTCTCCATCATGTTGAACTGCTCCAGCTAGGAAGGGACCCGGAAGGCCATGAGGACAATGAACGGGGACACTTCCTCCCACCCCGGAAGCCATTCCTCACACCCATGGCTGGCCCCGCTGGCAAGATGATGGATGGATGATGGATGGGCAAATGAAACTTGAGGCCACCACCAAATCCTCCCAGGCTTCACCCTCCAGCACAGCCCCACCGTGGCGCGGTGCCCGAGGCCTGCCTTCCTCCTCTGTGCCCTCAAACTCCCATCCGCAGGCTGCACAGAGGTCAAGCCACCCTCGCGGGGCCTCTGCAGTGGGCAGAGCATGAAGTCTCGGATTGTACACGGGTCCCCGTGAGGCCTGCTCCTATGGTGGTGTGGCCCACAGGCCTGGGCACCCGCTCACCTGGCGGGACAGAGCATTGGCCTGCCTGGCTGTCATCTGCTGCTCATAGTACGCGTCCCCAAACACGCTGCCCAGGGTGGACGTGTGCTGTGGACAGAAAAGAGGCCTGCTGTGGTTGCAGCCTGAGACCCAGGTTGGGACGGGGGCCTCTGTGCCGGGGCTCATGAAGCCCATGCTTCCCCCAGCCCAGCTGGAAGGGACGAGACCCCTGGGGCTTCCCAGAGCGCTGGCATTTATCTTGGGATTCTTAGAGGGCACGGCCCAATGCCGGGGCGATTGTTCCTTCCCACACCCACTCCCAGGGGGCCTCTGCTGCTTCCCGAAGTCCTGCCCTACTCCCCTGCCCCGAGCCTGGTACAGGAAACATCACTTTCTTCACAGGGGAGGTGCTGGCTAATCCTGAAGCTGGGGACAGGCAGATGTGCGTGCTCTGTCTGGGATGTAGTATGTTTCCGGGGAGACAGGGCACCAGATACCCTCTAGACAGCACAGTGCACAGGACAGACAAGTCACGGCCTAGGGCTGCCTGCCAGTGAGACCCTGGGCTCTGGGGGGCACACCCCATCACACTTGCCTTTTAGCCAAGGCGAGCCGGGCTTTCAGGAACAGGCAGAAGGACAGGGGCTCTTTAGGAGCCATGGGAAAGGCAGAGGGAGCTCTGGAGGCTGCACCCAGGACAGGCCCTGGAGCTGGCTGGGACATGGACAAAATGGCACGGATGGCCATAAATGTGGCTAAGTCACACCCAAGGCACACTAACAGTTCCAGCTAGAGTTATAGCTACCACAGGCCCGACAGGTCACTGAAGATGGAGACCCATTTTCTCCTCTGTGACAGAGTGGCCCAAAGAAGCCACCAGACCCCAGGCACTCCTGAATGGGGTGTGTAGTGCAGATGCCCAGTGAGATTCTAGAAGGTGTCCATGGGCTGCCAATGCAGCTTCATTTAGGCTGAGCTCAGGATCCGGTTCCTCTCACGTCAGAACCTGCTGCCCGAGACCCCACAGTCTCAGCAGCAGCTGAAGTTTCATTCAAGGGGGGACAGGGCTGTTTTGGGGTGCTGGGGTGCTTCTGAGATTGGTGACTGATTCTGTCTGAGCCTAAACTCAGGGTTGCTCAGGGATGGGGCATGAATTCTAGCAGAGGACCAGGTCTGGCTGCAGACATGACACCATTCTCAGAGGGATAGAGCAGGTATGAGAGGACATGTCTAAGGAAACCCAATAGGAAGCCAGCTGTGGTCTCACCCAGGCACCTCTGGGTTCTAGAAGAATCTTGTGCATCTGCAATCTCCCATTGGAGTAAAATACCCTAAGAGTCCTGTCGTCACCAGCAAGAGATACCTGTTTTTCACATCAGCAAATGACAAATGCCAGACCCACAGGCTGAACGAGACAGGATGAGCTGCCTGCCCAGACTAGGACAACCTGCTTCCCTTTGGGACAAACAACATCCCATAATTGCTCAGAGAAGTATGTGATGGGGTGTGGACTCCTCCTGCTTGCCTCTGTGTGTCCCCGGAGCTCCAGAGCTCAGTGTGAGTGGACTGAGAGGTGTTGACATTGGTGGACTCCAGGCGATGAAGCAGGTGGATGGCCACCATCGGGGACCTCACACCCTCCTCCCTGTGCCCCAGAAGCAGGCTGCCTGGCACTCCTGGCTCTAGCCAGGAAGGAGCCTATCGCCTCTTACTAGGGTTGAGGACAGACTTCAAGACCTGGGGCATTACAAAGGCCGATACAAGTCTCTGCCTGGTGACATTTTAGGGTGGGGTGCCCCAGGATGGTGAGCCCCTGAAGATCCGCACAGAATGTGGGCCTGATGAGACTGAGCCCCGCTCGACCCCTGAGTTAAGTATGGACAGCAGGGCAGGAAGTGAGGGGGGCACTTTCTGAGGCTGACCTGGGCAAGCCAGAGGCACACACTGTGCACTGGGAAGGCATTCAGGACGGACTCAGAGTCTGAGGCCACTTGGGCTCCACAGTGAATGAGGGGACAGCCTGGGCTACATAAGACCCTGTCTCAAAAGCACAGCCCAAATAAAACAAAGCCCACATCAGCCAAGTGAGGTCACATACAATCTGCTGTTCCAACAACTGGACTAGGGGTGGAGGCAGAGGCAGGGCAGCCACCGCAGACCATCTGGTCACCTCGGCTGTGCTGATAGGCTACCCCTTGACCTTCACGGACCTTGGGGCTTCTGAGCCACACTGTGGGGCTGTTCTGGCATCCTGAGAGCCTTTGACGGGTAGCTCTGGGGCTGGGGTTACCAGTGTGACTAACTTGCGTGCCCATCCTGTCTTGCCCCTCGGCACAGGTGGCCTGCTCAGTGGGCGCCCAGCCCTGGGCTGATGGCGAGGACAGATGGCATGGAGTGGGTGACACCACAGGACAGCACTAGACACATGGGACAAGTGACGTGTGGCAGGGCCCAGGGAGGGGCCCTTACTTGCGGGGAACTCCCAGGGGAGAAGCCTTGATTGGAGACTGGAGAGGTGGGTGACTGGGTGGCCGGTGAGCCCGCGCCTGTACGGTACTGCAGAGCCGGTGCCTGTGAGGACAGACGGGTCAGCGTCCGCCGACTCCTGTGCCGGCCACGAACCCCAGCCCGACGCCTGGACCCTCCTGAGAATCCAGGACCCTCAGGAGAATCCTCCTGAGAAGTCTACCTTGACCTCCGAGGAGGAGCTGACTGATGCAGCTTCTCAAGGCCACATGGAGGGCTGCAGGGCCCCACGGGAGCCCGCAGCAGGGACTCCTGCCTGGTGCACAACCCTGACCCTGTTCAGAGCCAAAAGCACTGGGCACAGCATTCCTAGACACGTGCACACCCACCTGACACATCTGCCCACTCACACTGTAATCCACTCACTCCTATTAAGCACGTCACATACAATGCCACTCATCTGACCACCCCACTCATCAACACCCCCGACTCATGAACACACACAAAACGCCCACAAACACACTTGCACACACCACAGCATGCACCACTTACATGAACATATACATGTGTGCATATCCACGGACACAGCCATCTTCATATGCCCACATGTTTCAGCATGCACTGACACTATGCTTGCATACCTAGACACACGTGTACAGACACACACTACATGCCTGCTGCACGCACCCTGTGGGTGTGCTGGAATTCACACATGTTCACACTCATTCAACCCCCCACCCCATACACTGGGCAGGACCAGCAGCTTCACAGGCCTCTGCCCCACCCCCTCAGCCCCTGGGTCCGCAGCGAACACACGGCACGGTCCCCTCAGGAGCAGCCTGCACCCTGACACCTGACAGCGACCACCTCCTTGCCTGCTCAGGGCATTACCAAGGCCCAGCTTCTCAGAGGCAGGCTGTGTAGGGCAGGGCCTGAACTCTGACCCCACTCCAGCCCGGAGGCTGCGTGTACCACACGGTGTTCCCGAGCTGTCACGCTGGCCTCTCGCACAGCCTCCCCAGAGTACTGAGTGGCCCTGAGTGAGCCGCCTGGGGTGGGGTCTAGGGAGGGGCACCCCATCAGCAGCATGAGGGTGAAGGAGGAGTACAGGGAATCCACTGTCCCTGGGGTGGGGGCCAGGCCCTGCTGATTCTCTGTGTATGGCTGGGGCATGGCGCCACCCCCAGGCCCTGAGCGGGCACTTCCACCGGGGCCCCCTTGGCAGGTTCCCTCTGAGGCTCAGAGCCGCTGGGCGGCATGGCCTCCTAGCTGCTGGCTGGGTCACCTGATCACCACCTTCAGGTCAGCAGCCTAGGCTGAAATGGAAAATGGGGAAGCTCAGTGTTCCCAAATGGGTCCTCCTGTAGCTGAACAGAGATGGGACCTCCACCCCTGCATTTAGCAAGGCATAGAGGTCAGGGGTTAAAGGGTCCAGCCTAGGTCCTGCCCCTCAACCTGAATCTGCATCTCATGCATCTCCCTCCAGCCTGCGCCTCACAGCGCAACCCAGTCCCGACTTCAGCGAGAGGGCGGCCGCGAGCGGGATATTCTTGAGAGAAGCCTGGGACCAGTGACCCTGTCTGCGCTTCGACAGTGCCAGCCGGAGCCCCACGGAGTGCCCCGGGACCCCTTCAGGCTTACCGAGGTGGCGTCGATCCCCATGGGTGGCTGGCCGGGGTTCTCTGCAGAGGACTGGGGAAGAGTGGACGGTACAGTGACGGAGAGAGGTGGCAGCTGGGGCCCCCGCGTCAGGCTGGCACTGGGCAGCAGCGGCCCACCCTGGGGGAGGCCCACGGACACCTGCGGGGGCGGCGGCTGCTGCTGGGACACAGGCGGAGACGGAGGCGGTGGCTGGGGCTGTGGGGGAGGCTGCTGGGAGCCAGCCTGGGTGAAGAAGGCAAAGGGCAGCTGCTGCTCCAGGGACAGAGCATCCATGGCCACGGCCTGCAGCAGAAGAGAAGGATGAGGCGGAGGCGCTGGGCCCTCAGTGCCGGCGGCGGCAGGGGAGGAAGTCTGTGGGTCTGATCCCAGCCTGCTCTCCCTTGATCAGGAGGCCAAACTCCGTGAGGATGGACCTTACCCCGGCAGGAAATGACAGAATCTCTAACGGCATACAAAATAAATCCAGAGAGACCCTGGGCGGAGGTGCACACCTGTCCTCCAGCGCTCGGGAGGCTAGGCAGGAGTATGGGGCCGGCCCACGCTGCGGCCTCTGCCTGCTCACCCTGATGCCTGCTGATAGACCACTAATGTAGCCAGGAGGCGACGTGGGAGAGGGGAGCAGAGGGCGGTGACTTCAAGGTCATTCTCCGCTCCTCAGTGCTGCACAAACCTTGTCTTAAAAACAAAATACTCCAAAATAAGTATAAAACACTGCTTTATGCCTGGTGGTGTCGCACGCCTTTAATCCCAGCACTCGGGAGGCCGATCTCTGTGAGTTCGAGGCCAGCCTGGTCTACAGAGCGAGATCAAGGACAGCCAGGGCTTCCCAGTGAGACCCTGTCTCGAAAAACCCAAAACCAAAACCAACCACCAAACAGACACAGTTTCTGTCTCAATTTGTTGATAAACAATACACACAGGGCCGGCCGAAGAGGTGGCTAGGAGTTGAGAATGCCAGCTGCTCGTGCAGAGAACCTGGGTTCGGTTCCCAGAATCAGTTCCCCTCTAACTCCAGTCCAAGGAACCTGACACCTCTGGTCTCCAAGGGAACCTGCACACACATGGTGCACATCCACTCACTCAAGCGCACACACACACAAATAAATACAACAAGGTCCAGACCCCACAGGCCCGGGGAAGGAAGGGCTGGTGGACTTCCCACCCACCTCGCCCTCGCACCTGAGTGATGGGTGACAGCGGGGACAGGGTGGGTGACACCTGCTGGGCCTGCTGCCGCCTGGCCTCTGTGCTCAGGGACAGGGGGCTGATGACTGCTGGCCGGTGCTGCGGAGAGGAGCTGGGGGTGTTCATACCTGAAAAGAAGAGGGGGGCTAAGGAGAGGCGGCCACACGGGCACAGCCCAGCTGCCCAGAGAGAAGCAAACGGGCGCTGCCTGTGGCCAACCCCAGGACGGGGCTCTGAGGACAGCTGTCCATCAGTGACCGCCCTGGGTCCCCCAGCCCAGCAGTCTACTTTCTTCTGGCGTGTCTCACAGCCCCAGCCAATCAGCACTGCCCCACGTAACCAACCAGAGCCTGTCTTGGGCTTGGACATTACCCCTGGGGGTGCCGCCCATCATTGGTAGAGGGGAGTTATCGCCACAGAAGCCTAGGCCTGCCGACCTCTGGTGACAGGGACAGTGGAGGTGTGTCCTTACTCAGCCTTTATGATGTTCCCTGGTTTAGAAGATAATGTCCTTCCCTACTGGCACATATATTGATTTATTAAGATTTACTTAATGTGTGTGAATGTCTTGCCCAAATGTATGTCTGTGCACCATGTGTGTGCTCGTTGACAGTGGAGGACAGAGAGGGCATCAGAGCCGCTGGACCTGGAGTTACGGGTGGCTGTGAGCCACACGTGGGTCTGGGAACTAAACCTGGTCCATGCGAGAGCAGCCACTGCTCTTAATCACTGAGCCAACGCCGTGTGTGTGTGTGTGTGTGTGTGTGTGTGTATGTATATAATATATATATATATACACACACATATATATATGTATATATATATGTATGTATGTATTTGTTTGGTTTTTCAAGACAGAGTTTCTCTGTGTGTGTAGCCTTGGCTATCCTGGAACTCTCTTCGTAGACAGGCTGGCCTCAAATTCACAAAGATCCGCCTGTTTCTGCCTCTCAAATGCTGGGATTAAAGGTGTGTGCACCACTGCCTGGACCCTTTTTATATTTTTATTTATTCTTTTTTTTTTTTTTTTTTTTTTTGGTTTTTTGAGACAGGGTTTCTCTGTGTAGCTTTGCTCCTTTCCTGGATCTCGCTCTGTAGCCCAGGCTGGCCTCGAACTCACACTGGCTCTGCCTCCCGAGTGCTGGGACTAAAGATGTGTGCCACCACCACCGCCCGGCTCTTTATTCTTTCGAGACAGGGTTTTGTGTAGCTCAGGCCGGCTGTGTAGTGAGAACGACCTTGAACTCCTGAGCCGCCTATCTGTGTCATGAGTGCTAAGGGGACAGGCACAAGCCACCGTGCTCAGTTTTTGCCGTACTAGGGACTGACCCAGGGACTCTGGGCACGGTAGGCAGGCACTCTGTCAGCTGAGCTGCAAGCAGTGTACCCAATGAGCTTCCCGCTGCCAAGGCGTCACTTGTTTCACACAGGGCTATCCTGGGACTCACTAGGTAGCCCAGGCTGACTCTGGCCCCAGAGCAATCATCCTCCCTGTGTCCCAGTGCCAGGATCCCGGGCCTGTGCCGCCATAGGCCCTCTCTCTTTTTGGCTTGGCTCAGGCAACTCCATCCCGAGGGTTTCTGCAACACCAGGGCCCTCCACAAGCATGTTCTTTCCCGCCAAGGCACCTCTTAACACCCTAGTGACCTTCATCCGCGTCCTCCTTTGGCACCTTCAGGATGGCGGAGCTCCTCCCCACTCCCCACCAAGGCTGCCTGAACTGAAACCAGACTTCTTCTCACTCCCCAGCCCTGCCCTGAAGTGACATGCCCACACCTGCCAGGGCCTCTGCAGGCCCCGCTGCCCCAGCCCTCACCCCCTCCCCTCCCCTCCCCCTCCCCCTCTGAGGACTCTGATCCCTGAATTCTGAGGCGATGAGGGACCTGGGTGAGATCGAGGGCACAGGGCAGAGAGGGGGCAAGCTGCCTCATCCTGGGCGCCAAGCCAAGCAGGCAACAGGCCCTTCTGATGACAGGGGAGCCCCGAGGCCCGCACTGACACCTCCCTCCCCCATGTTCCCGCAGACGGCTTCCTCAGCAGCAGCCAGCAGATGTTAACAGCGCCCTCAGGCGGTCCCAGTGAGGTGCCAGCATAGGGAGGACTTGGCACCGTCAGACCATCAGAGCCAGGTGGGAGTGCCAGGAGATCTGGGACCTGCCTGCCCCGGCACCGATCCGCCTTATTCCTGGAGTTGGGAACACACCTAGCGTTCCCAGGGAAGATGAAGTGAGAGGCCTTTGTGCCGGGGCAGGCACCTGTGAGGCGGCCCGCACTCCTCAGATCCTGCTGGGCTCTGCTCCTACCGAGCACTGGGGTGGGTGGGGTGGCTCTCCTGCTCCGGGGGCAGAGCTGGGGCGCTGTCTGGGAGGGAGCACTCAGAGCTTCCTCGAGGCCAGGACTCTGGGCTGCAGCCTTGCTTCTGAGTGACAGGCACCTGTCAGGGCTGCTGAGATACAGAGCACATATGGGCCAGTGAGGACACATGCCAGAGGTCGGAGCTCTGTAAGAAGTGGAGGTAGGGACTGGAGAGATGGCTCAATGCTTCAGAGCACTGGCTGCTCTTGTAGAGGACCCAGGTTCTGTTCCCAGCACCCACATGGGCTCACAGCCATCTGTAACTCTAGTCCCAGGGGACCCTACAACCTCTTCTGACCCCAAGAGCACCAGGCACACACACGGTGCACAGACACGCAGACACTCACACATATAAATCTAAAAATAATCAAAAAAATAAGTCCATGTGGAAGGCTGGGACTTGGCTGGGGCTCGGTTGGTACAGGCCGGTTTGCCCAGGATGCACAAGAGCCTGTTCTGGTCCCCAATGCCACATACACCGGACAGAGTGGTGCATGCCTGTCACCCCACACTTGGGAGACGGAGGCAGGAGGATTAGAGGTTGGAGATCATGCCTGACTACACAGCAGGCTATAGCCCAGCCTGGGCTGTATGAGACCTTGTCATCAACAAAATGAGCGGGGTGAGGTGGGGCTGGACAGATGGCTCAGTGGTTAAGAACACTTGCTGCTCTTGTAGAGGACCCAAGACCTTCTTCCAGCTTCGGCAGGCACCAGGCACGCACGCACGCACGCACGCACACACACACACACACACACACACACACACACACACACACACACACACACACGAGCAGAAGTGGGACATACGGCAATCTTTCTGTTTCTTTCTTTCTTTCTTTCTTTCTTTCTTTCTTTCTTTCTTTCTTTCTTTCTTTCTTTCTTTCTTTCTTTCTTTCTTTCTTTCTTTTCTCTCTCTCACCCTCCCTCCCTCCCTCCCTCCCTCCCTCCCTCCCTCCCTCCCTCCCTCCCTCCCTCCCTCCCTCCCTCCCTCCCTCCCTTCTTTCTTTCTTTCTTTCTTTCTTTCTTTCTTTCTTTCTTTCTTTCTTTCTTTCTTTCTTTTCTTATTTGTTTTTCAAGACAGGGTTTCTCTGTGTAGCCCTGGATGTCCTGGAACTCACTCTGCAGACTATGCTGGCCTTGAACTCACAGAGATACATCTGGTTTTGTCTCCCAAGTGCTGGGATTAAAGGCATATTTCATCATACCTGGCCTCCCTGGATTAATTTTTAAACATGGATTCAAAGTAAGTAATAAGCATGAGTACACACACACACACACACACACACTGTGGGCCGCAGGAATCACTCTGCCAGCTGCTGTGTTTAGCCCTGGCCCTCTGATCATGAACACAAGGGCATTTTTAATCCTTGCCTAAGCACCACCACACCCAGAGAGGCCAGATGGGCAGGCAAATCACACGGGCACCCTGCTGGTGGGTCCCTCTGCCCAGCCTGGGTCACCTATGGAGCCGAGCCAGCTGGAGGGATATCTGGACAGGGGAGGGCAGGGCAGGCTGGCCAGGTGGCAGTGGCCTGGCCCTGGCATGTAAGCCCTGCTGGAGGGGCCCTGCAGGCCTCTTGAGTTTAGCCAGCCTCCTGTGTACCGGCCTGCAGACAAGGTGGGTGGGGCCACGGTCCCCCCGCCCCTTTCCCTTAACAGGCTCTGGCTATGGTGGGGACTGTCTATGTGCCAGGGTCCGGCTCAACCTAAAAGGTGCCCAGAAAATGAAGTCCCCGGCGAAGGAGCGTGGCTGGCTTGTAACCACACATGGCACAGATTCATTTCTAGGGTAGGGTCGGCCACCCTACCTACCCTAGTTTACACTGTAACTGCAGCTGGAGAAGGCGAGAGCAGGAGGCAGAGAGAGGAGCAAGGTTTGGACGGGCAGCCTCTGTGCAGGGCTGAGGCCCCGGCTTCTAGAGCCTCCCTGTGCCCTGGGCCTCGTAGCTGAGCGCTGACAGGCATGTGACCGGGCTGTGAGGACTCAACAGCCGCACTGATGGTCAGTTCTCGTGTTCTGGCCCCACCTGCTCACCTGGAAGCCTAGGAGAGGGGCTGGGGCGGTGGTGTGTGCGGCACCGTGGTAAAGAGCTGCCTGAGCTCGTGTGGACGAGTCCACTGCTGTCTTTAGCATCTACGGAGCAGACGCGAGCCCTCGTTTTCAATCCCAGGAAATAGAAACCCCTCAGGCACAGTGGCCCCATCCCACCTGCTACCCCTCGCTGTGCTCCCATCAGTGGGAGGCATGGAGGCCTGGTCTCGGCTCCACCGGCCCGGCCCGGTCACGGTGCTCTTCAGCAGCTCTTTGCCCCCCATCCTCAGTGTGCCCCACCATCTGTCCTAACCCACGTGGCAACCCACAGCACTAACAGCTTGGGGCTTGCTGTACGCCCTCGGGGACAAGGAGACACAGGCCACACCAGGGGGCTGAAGAAGAGGGGGAGGTGCCAGCTGGGGCAGTGTGCGCCAGGGAGCAGGACAGGGAGGCGCCACGCCCAGGCAGCCTGTGCAGAGGCCCTGGAGGGACAGGTGGACTGCGATGTCAGAGCTGGGAGATGGTCAGAAGAGGGAGCGTGGGTCTCCGCTCTCGTGGGGCAGGCACAAGGCTGGGGGGAGGAGGAGCTGAGCAGGGTCAGGGCGAGCAGAGCATCACGGCGGGCTGATGGATAAAAATAAAGAGGACGCAGCCACAGTAGTCCCGAAAAGCAGTGTTGGGTCAAACTGGGAGCCAGAGATGGGCAAGGAAGAGCTGGGGCACGGAACAGGCCAAGGGGAGAAATAAGCTTTTCAAGGGTGAGGGTGGCCGGAGCATGGCCCAGTGGTTAAGGGCACAGGCTGTTCTTCTATAGGATCCAGGTTCAGCTCCCAGCATGCACACAATCACCTGTAACTCCAGATCCAAGGATCCAGCGCCCTCTTCTGTCCTCAGAAAGTACTGTGCACACAAGTGCACACTCACACATGCGGGCAAAACATCCATACACATAAAATATTTTTTAATTAAGCCGGGCGGTGGTGGCGCACGCCTTTAATCCCAGCACTTGGGAGGCAGAGCCAGGCGGATCTCTGTGAGTTCGAGGCCAGCCTGGACTACCAAGTGAGTCTCAGGAAAGGCGCAAAGCTACACAGAGAAACCCTGTCTCGAAAAACCAAAAAAAAAAAAAAAAAAAAAAAAAAAAAAAAAAAAATTTAATTAAAAAAAAAAAAAAGGGGGGGAGCTTGGAAGGGCCAAGCCAAAGTCTCACTAGCAAACGAAGTCAAAGGCTCCCTCCTGCTCCCAGACCTCCCCTGAAGCCGTGCGCTACACGGCACAGCCCTAAAGCCACCCTTGACTCCTGGAGGCAACGTTAGCTTCCCACCCCAGGACCTTTGCACAGGCTGTGCCCCGTGTGGCTCTGTGGACAGGTGTTTCCCCTTAGACACAGTCCCATGAACTCTTCACTCCAGCGCATGCTGTTGCGGGGTGTGGGCGGCACGGGAACCTTACCCTGACCTGCGCCGCTGACGCCCAGATGTGCCAGACTGCCGGTGCTGCTAGAGCTGGTGAGAGCGGGGAAGGCGGGCTCCTCGGGGTCCAGCGGCGTCGGGAGTGGGGAGGGAAAGTGGGTGTTGGTGAGGTCAGGAAGGGAGCCCCCTGTGTTGTGGGTAGCGGGGATCAGGGCTGACGTGCTCTCCTGCTCTGCAGATGGGAAGATGCTGGGGGGGGGCAGATGCAGACAGGACGTGAGGTCTGGGACAGTGACGGGCTGGCCAGCCGCGCCACCCTAGGACAACTGCAGTGAGACAGGAGGGGCCTGAGGGGTCAGTGGGCACAAAACAACACCCCTGGGTGAGATGTGAACATGACAGGGCCCCAGGTGGGAGGACAGCTGTCCACAGGGACGGGGCCAGGACCTCCTGGGTACAGGGGGTGTGGGGGGCCCAGACTTACTTGATTCCAGGAACCTCGCAGGACTTGGGCCTGGAACCCGTCTGAAAGAGAGCAGAGCAGTTGGCAGGCATGGCCGCCTGTGCGCTGAGCTCAGTGCCCTTCTGCTATTCCCGTCTCCTGCCCAGGATCAGCAACCATGCAGGGGTGGCTTGGAGAAGCCCAGGGCAGAGCCAGGAGTTATAAGGAGGGGCCTTCCCAAACCCTCTCCAGATCCTGTAGCTGCCCTGTGGGTAGTCACGGCCAGGGTCTTTGCTGAAGCCCCAAGCCCAGATCTAGGCTGCCGCACTGGGGACTCCTGGCTGCCCATGGGCTCTGAGATCCTGGTCCTCTGGGGGTCAGTGCTGCAGGCTGGAGCTCACACAGAGGATGCAGGGCAGGCAGACTGCAGCTGCGGGCTTCCCTGAGGGTGACTTGTGACCAGCAGATTCGGTGTATTATGGGACTCCGGCTGGGGAAGGTTTGGAAAAGCTTCCTGGGGCAGCAATATGCCTCAGCCAATAGAAGAGCTTGCCACATAGGATGACAGTCTGAGTTTGATCCCTAGGACTCCCAGGGTAGAAGAGACCGGACTCCTAAATTTGTCCTCTTTCCTCCTCACGCATGCCAGATACACATACAAGCACAAGCACACACACACACACACACACACACACACACACACACACACACACACACACACAATATGTTTTAAAAATGTAACGAAAAAAAAAAAAAAAAAAAAAGAAAAGACAAGCAATCCATGGACTCGGAGGCCCTAAGGTCTCTGAACATGTATCCATCCTTTTTAAAAGTATTTCTATGTTGGCAAACCGCCTTGTAGCCCAGGATGGTTGCAAACCGCCTTGTAGCCCAGGATGGTTGCAAACCGTCTTGTAGCCCAGGATGGTTGCAAGTCCCTGCTCCTGCTGCCTCAGCCTCGGGGCGCTGAGATGAGGTGAGCATCAGATCACACAGGATCAGCTGTGCACAGGCCACACCCACCCTGCTTCCAAGCTGAGCCAACAAGAGTTTAGAGGCATTTAGATGGACAGAAATTCTTTTCTTTTTGTTTATTTTGGTTTTGGTTTGAGACAAGGTTTCTCTGTGTAGCTCTGGCTGTTCTAAGACTCTCTATGTAGACCAGGCTGGCCTTGAATTCATAAGAGATCCACCTGATCCTGGAGGCAGTGGTGGCGCTCACCTTTAATCCCAGCACTCGGGAGGCAGAGGAAGGTGGATCTCTGGGAGTTTGAGGCCAGCCTGGTCTACAGAGAGAGATCCAGGACAGACACCAAAACTACACAGAGAAACCTTGTCTCGAAAAACCAAAAAAGAGATCCACCTGCCTCTGATTCCTTGCTGGGATTAAAAGTGTGCACCACCATACCCAGCCCTTCAGTGTTGGGGGTGGAACCCATATGTGCTGGGCAAACCTGCTACCCGAGTCACACCACTGGCCGCCCTTTTATTTTGAAAGGAAAAGACGAATTTACTTTTTAGTGTGTATTTTGCCTGCATGTGTGAATGTGTACAGGTGTGTGCCTGGTGCTCAGGAAGTCGGAAGAGGGCACTGGTCTCTCGGAGCTCAACACAGATGATTGTAAGTCACCTTGTGGGTGCTGGGAACCAGACCTGGGTCCTCGGCAAGAGTCGCTGAGCCACGTGCCCAGCTCTACCTCCCCTTTAAACGGCGTTTATTCCTTATTTGTGTGTGCATGGGAAGGGGTCTGCGCACGCTTGTGCTACTGCAGGCACGCGGAGGTCAGAGGACACCTTGAGAGAGTCGGTCCCTCCTTCCACCACGTGGCTCCTAGGGCTGGAACTAGGTCCCCAGGCTTGGTGGCCAGCGCCTCTGCCTGCCGAGCCTCACCAGGCCTGCTTTTTCTTCGTGTTCTGAGCAAGCCTTGCTCTAGGGCTCCTGCCTCGGCCTGGGCACAGTTTGACAGGCCTGCTGTGGATGTCAAAGCTTGGGTTCCGGTCAAGCTGAGCAAGGGTCCCACCCTGGGGGAGATGGAGCCACCTCAACACGCCACCTCGTCATCTGTTTCGGGCTGGCTTTGGGAGAAGCTTGGCCCACCCAGCGGCTCTCACCTTCTTTGAGTCCCATGACTGCTTAGCAAGGGTCTTGTCCGTCTCGGACCTCGTCTCCTCCATGCCCGGGACGGTGAGCAGCAAGACTGGGTGTCGGGGGAGAGAAGAGTCAGGACGCCATGACTACACAGCCCAGCGACCCCAGGGCCACGCGGACGGCACGGCCCTGACAGCAAGCTTGGGAGGTTTACTGAAGCTCTGAAAGAGGGCCTAACCACCAGGAAACCCTGCACACGGGCTCTCAGCTGGCGGCCTGCGCACAAGAGCCAAGATGGCGGCAGGACCCCACCCCAAGCTGGCTGGGGCCCTGGAAGCCCTGACTTCGAAGGTCAGCGGAGAAGCTGAGGCTCACTGTTCCCCGGCCTGCACCCAGCAGCTGGGCCAGGCTTGGGTCCCCCACACTTGACCACAGGTTCTGACCCCACTGCTGATGCCACCTGGGATTTAAGTGATCTGCCTAGACTGGGTGTGCTTGAGGATGAGCAGAGATGTCAGAAGGGACCTCAGGCTAGACCAATGGGTGCGACTGGAGAGCTTCGAGGGGCCTGGGGGGACGAGGGACGAGGGACGCGGGGATGGACATGGCTTGATGTGCCTGAAGCCTGCCTTAGTCACAGTGAGGGGGTCTTTCTCCAATGCTGGGGACGGACCTGGGCCCCAGCGCTCAGCAAATGCCCCGTGGCCACACTCTGCCCTGTTTTCTGCCTCTTGCTGGGTTCATGTCTTCCCTTGTGACTTACAGGGCCAGAAGGAGCAAAGGTAGATGGGAAAGAACTTCATGGAAAGCAGGTCAGGGGGGGCCAGGAGGCAGCCAGGGGACCCTGTACTGCCTTGGTCCCTCTCAGAGCGCAGGACGTGGGTCCTTCCACGTCACAGAACCCCACCGAGGCTCCTGAGAGGGCATGAGACTGTCATGTGTACCCCATTTAAGGAGACCCACAGGTTTCAGAACATCCTGGACTGTTCTCTCCGACCCCCCCTCTGCCCCCCGCGCGCCCCGCCCTGCAGACAGGGTCTTTAACTTGCAGCCTTGGGTGCCTGCCAGCAACCCTTCCCCCATGGTGAGTCTTAACTAGTAGAGGCTCCCTGGGACCCAGGGACCTGCCCCACACAGGCCCTCTCTCAGCCCCTGGGCCTCAAGTACAAGGGAGGTGATTTCCCTGGCTTTGGTGTCTGGGCCCTGTCAGGCCTGCCATGGGTGTGCTGCACCTAGCCTCACAGCCCACACTTCTGTCTCTTCAGACAAGAGCTGTCGGGGCCTAACTGCCGTGCGGGAGCCCAGGACCAGGGCACAGCCTCAACTGCAGGGCTGTGTGATGGCAGCGGGGGGGGGGGGGGGGGGGGGGGGGGGGGGGGAGCTCTCCCCAAACGGGGGAGGAGACAGCCCTTTTCTCACACAGGCTACCCGGCTGGGACCAAGGGAGGGGCACAGACGCTTCCGGGCAGGAGAGCTGGGGGCCCTGGATCAAGTGGTACCTGAAGCTAGCTACAGTCTATCCTCCACTCCTGTGTGGGTTAATAGACCTTCTCTGCATGTGCTTGCCAACTGGCCCAGAACACAGCCAGTGCTCATCGCCCAGCGATGGTTCTACCTACAAAAACGTACGCATCCTTCAACACCCAACTCCAGCACCACCACCCCGCCACCCCGCCCCTGGGGCAAGACTCCTCGAGAACATTTGCCCTACTCTGAGTCTCTAAATATTAGTCCACCACAGTCTGGTGACCTCACGGATACGGGGGCCACCCGAGGCTGGGTTGCCTGGGTCCCTGACATACCTCTCTTCTGGTGTGCATCCTGGGACCCGCCTGTGAAGGATTCTGCCTGCGTGGGTGTCATTGTGCTCTGGTGCAGGGCGGAGTCAGAGTTGGTCCTGGGGACAGAGAGACGGTGACACTCAGGCTCAGCCTCGATCTATCCAAGTTAGATACAGCCTTAGTCCCTACGAGGGTCCAGGACCTGCCCATGGGCAGCCTGTGTGGGTCATTCCATCGCTAGCTGTGTGGGCTCAGGTTAGTGCTCTGACCTCTCTGTGACCAATTTTATTATGGGTAAAATGAAATGAAAATAGCCTAGACTTTTCTACAGGGTCTCATGTACCCCAGGCTGGCCTCAACTCACTGTATAGCTGAACTTGGACCTCTGATGGATGGTTCTGTCTCCACCTCCAGAGCGCTGTGATAACATGCACATGGTGTGCCATGCACGTGAAGTCAGAGAGTCTTGTGGAAGCTTTCCTTCTCTGCCTTCTGAGGCACAGGGTCTTTCCCTGTTCACTGACTGAGCATGCCAGGCTGCTCCACACCCCATCTCACTGCATTGTGTGCCAGGATTACAGATGTGTGCTGCTGTGTCTGACTCCATGTGGGTTACAGGATGTGAACTCAGGGCCGTGTGTTTGGCAGTTTCCCAAAGAACCTGCCACTCGGCTTTCCATGCCTTTTTTTTTTTTTCTTTCTTTCTAAAGAATTGTGATTTTGTTTTTGTTTTTGTTTTTTGAGACAGGGTTTCTCTGTGTTTTTAGTGCCTGCCCTGGATCTTACTCTGTAGACCAGGCTGGCCTCGAACTCACAGAGATCTGCCTGGCTCTGCCTCCTGAGTGCTGGGATTAAAGGCGTGCGCCACCATGGCCCAGCAAGAATTGTGATATTTTTAAAGATTTATTTATTTATTTTTTGTGTATGGGTGTTCTGCCTGCATGTGTGCCTGTGTGCCATGTGAGTGCCTGGTGTCCATGGAGGACAGAAGAGGGTGTCAGATCCCCAGGAACTATAGTTATAGATGGCTGTGAACCACCATGTAGGTGCTGGGAATCAACCTGGGCCCTCTGGAAGAATCGTCTGCGCTCGTACCTACGGAACCATCTCTCCAGCGCAGTTTTATGTGGAGCTGAGGATGGAACCCAGACTTCGTGCGTGCTAAGTGAATACTCTACCAACTGAGCACCAAGCACTCCCTCCGGCCCCAGCCCAGCTTGGTTTGTTTTAACTGTGTGTTAGCCAGGGATGGTAATCCATACGCGTGGTCCCAGCAACGGTGAAGACAGAAGGATTGCTTGAGCCCAGGAGTGTGAGGCCTGCCTGAGGAGCACAGTGAGAAACCACGTTTGAAAAGCCTGGGCCAGCCAGAGAGCGCGGAAGACAGCAGTGCTTGCTGCCGAGCCTGATGTCCTAAGTGTCGGCCCTGGACCACGTGGTAGAGAACTGCTCAAGGTGACCTCTGACCTCCACCTGTGGCACACATGCTCTCCCCCGCCAAAGCCAGGTGTCATAGCGCACACCTTTAATTCTAGCACTTGGGAGGCAGAGGCAGGTGGATCTCTGTGAGTTCGAGGCCAGTCTGGTCTACAGAGTGAGTTCCAGGACAGCCAGAGCTACACAGCGAGAATCTGTCTCAAAACAAAACAGAAAAGGACCTGGGCCATAACTCAGTGGCTGAGTGCTCCCTTGGTACCCATGAGGCCTTGGGTTTCATCCCTGGCGCCACATAAACCACGTGTGGTGACACAGGCTTCTCATTTCAGTGGCTCAGGCTGGAGGCAGGTGTTAGAGGTCACTCCCAGCTACGCTGCAAGTCTGGGGTTGGCCTGAGTCCATGAGACCCTGCCTCAGAGAAAGGAAGAGCAGCTGCAGAGTATGTTATTAAGTATCACCACTATCGACGGCCCGTGTCCTTCCTCAGGAATCCACAGGGCACCGAGGCTGGGTGACTCAACAGGCATCCCTCTGGGACAACGTGCAGTGTTGGCAAAGGACCTTCACCCCCAGACGTCCGTCGTCTCCAGGTCACAGGGCACTGGACGCTCACACTGTATGCAGTTATTATATTGTCCCCCCCCCAAGATTTATTTTATTTATATGTATATGTGTGTGTGCATGTAGTTCCTTTCGAGGCCAGGAGAGGGTGTCAGATCCCCTGGAGCTGGAGTTACAAGTGCTTGTGACGCAGCCTGTGATGCTGGGACCCAAATCCGAGTCCTTGGAAGAGCAGCCAGTGTGCTCAGCTGCTGGGCTGTCTCTGCAGCCTCTAGTTTTGAGACAGGGTCTCAATGTGCAGTCCGGAATGGACCGCCTGCCTCTGCCATCCTGTGGGACCACCACATCCAGCAAATACCGATAAGCAGCATTTCCCACAGCTTCCTTTTTGTGGTGCTGGGGATAGAAGCAGGGTCCTCACGCACAGCCACAGATCTGCATCTCAGCTGCCAAAGACCTTTGAGAAATGTGTCTGAAATGCTGCTTCCATGGAGCAAAATGCCAGGCCTGGTGGTGCTCAGGAGGGCGAGGACCACTTGAGCCTGGCAATCTGCAGCCAGTCTGGGCCAGAGTGAGAGGCTGTCTCATTAAGAGAACAAAACAAAAACGGAACAGGCAAGACCCACCACTGACGATTCAATTCTAAAAAGAAATAAGAAATGTGAGCCAGGTGGTGGTGGTGGTAGCGGCGGCGGCGGGGGCACACGCCTTTAATCCCACAACTTGGGGAGGCAGAGGCAGGCAGATCTCTGCCTTTGAGACCAGTCTGGTCTACAGAGTGAGTTCCAGGACAGCCAGGACTACACAGGGAGACTCTGTCTCAAAAAACCCAACAAACAAAAAGAAATATGGAAAAAGAGAAAGAGAGGAGCAGCCGGGAAGGGAACTGGCTTTGGAGGCTCCTGAAGTCATGCTCTCCGTATTTCAGAGACAGTTCACTTCGGGAACCCTTTAGAAGCACCTGGCTCCCTTGGTCACTTTCCAGGCACTGTGCCCTGCATCTCCACGCAACTGTAACAAACACCTCCTGTTTCCTCCCAGAGGCAGGTGGCCCTGGCACTGACCTCCTCCAGCTGGTGTCCGCAGGAGGCGAGAGGTACACGGTGCCGTAGGGGCAGCTGTCGGCGTGCACGGGTTAAGGGAACCTCGATGACATGGAGGCCACGGCACAGGAGGCCACGGCACAGGAGGCCACGGCACAGGAGGCCACAGCACAGGAGGCCACAGCACAGGCTGCTGGGAGCTGCTGGGCGGGGCCTGGGCTCCCTGCTGGTGGCTGGCCTGCAGACAGCTGGCCAGGAGGGCAAAGGGTGTTTCCTGTCTGGCTGGAAGCAGCTGCTGGTGCAAGGGCTCCCTAGGGGGCCAGACCCATTCACCTACAACTCAGCACCACCCTCCAAACCGTTCCAAGACGAGGCCTGGGCCTCACACGGGGCCCAGATGCCTCAGGGAAGCCGAATACAAGTGACCTCTTCAACTGAGGCAGCTCCCTGCACCAAAGGCTCAGAAGCAAGGAGCAGAGGGCAGACAGACAGACAGACAGCTCCATTGCGCAGGGTTGGGGGTGGGGACGAGAGCGACCTAAGGCCACTCTGTGATGGGGACCTCACTGAGGCAGCCAAGTGAGGAGGAGGACCCTGGCAGGTGTCCACCCTGCAAACAACAGTCCGACAATATGTGTGGGGTCACCGTCGTGTCCATCTGGACCTGGCTGTCTGTGGCCTCAACCAGAAGACTCTCGACTTCTGCAGCCCTTGAGAGGCTGCGCTCCTTTCCCGATCACCCCTTGCGGCCCTGTCCGCTGTGGTCTGGAGTCACACTCTCCTTCACTCTTTCCTCTGTCCCACTGACCCCACCTCTGACTCAGCACACTGGCTCTCTCCAGGCTGCCCCCCAGATTTCCCCGATCTGGTGTCCAGAGGCAACGGTGTGGACCTGTCTCCTGTCCCCTCCCTGTCCCCACACCCTCTGCAGAAAGGATATCTGTCGTCCGTGCTTGTCAACCGACAAGGGCCGGCGGTGGGGGGAGCCGAGTCTGCCCCGCTCACGATACACTCTGTCCACAAGCCCGTGGTGTCGTGTAGTCCGACTCGTGTCCAGGCCTGAGGACTGAAACGGTGTCTGGAGAGAAGGATGGGCCAGGAGAGGGAGTTCAGAAAGGATAGGGAAGACACAAACCCAGGTTACTGGTTGAAGCCTGAGGTTCCCCCATCTCTACCCTCGGGGACCTGAGCTACGGACACACTCAGACTCCACTCCACAGACTTCTCTGGCAGCCCGAGCTCCAGCTGACCCACGGGCTAGGGTGCAAAAGCCGGCAGGGCTGTCCCAGGAAGGGCAGGAGGCAGGCGGTACAGGCTGCATGTTAGGGCCAGACAGGGCGGTGCGAGCTCTGCCTGGGTGCCAAGGATAGCTCTCCCCAGCTGGCCAGGTGCAGACAGGCCTCCACCCTTTCTCCCAGGCCTGGCCTGCCTCCTGTCCCCACCTACGTCATCTCTGGAGGGGCCTGCCAAGAGAGGCCCCCGGGGCTTCAAGCCCAGAGCTGCGGCGGGGCCCACCTGGCCCAGCACTTGCTCCCAAGAGGATGGAGGCAGAGCCCAGAACTGCTCTGGATTGAGCAGTGGCCCTCTCTCCTACCCCTCCCGCCCCCACCCCCAGCATCTCAGCCAGGCGCCACTAGGAGCCAAGTCCAGGCGCCTTCCGGGGCCGGGGCCTGGCTGGCTGCGGCTGCTTACCCACACCTGGGCTGGCACAAGACTCCAGGCGAGCCTCGGAGTCCCCAAGGCTGCCAGAAGCCTGTCACCATGTTAGGGTGAACTCAGATACCTGTGCCAGCCCAGGACATGTCTTGCCCCATGTCTGCCGGGTCACCTGGGCCCTTCTATCCCCAGGCAGAAAGCAAAAGCCATTCTAATATTCAAACAGGCTTCCTGTCGGCAGTGGCTGGAAGGACCGGCTACTTCCTTCTCGCTGTCTGCCTTCAGGGCACTGCCAACTCTCTTTGTGACTCAGAAAAAGCCCTTGGTGGTTTGGGACTTTTCTATACCTTTCCCCATGGAAAGGCAGTGAGCCCCAAAGATGGCCATGAACCTCACCACCAGGGCCTGGGGAAAGAAGGGGCCAGTCATCTCTCTGAGACATCTATAAGCCCCAAGGGGAAACTGAGGCAGCTGGTGCCCATCTCTCTAGGCCAAGAATGCCCCCACACATCAGGCCCCTCCCAGCTCTCTGCCCCCATTAGCAACCAAGACACACACACACACAGGCCACTAGTCCTCTGGACCCCACCCAGCCTTCCAACCCCATCCACTTCTCCAGGCCCCTCCTAACTCTACAGCCCCATTTGTTTTTTTTTTTGTTTTGTTTTGTTTTTGTTGTTGTTGTTTTTGAGACAGGGTTTCCCTGTGTAGCTTTGCACCTTTTCTGGAACTCGCTTGGTAGCTCAGGCTGGCCTCGAACTCACAGAGATCCGCCTGCCTCTGCCTCCCGAGTGCTGGGATTAAAGGCGTGCGCCACCACCGCCTGGCTACAGCCCCATTTGGGATCCAGCACTTGGCATGTGCATGCTTTGGGGCTTGGACCATGCAGCTTGGGTCACACGCTTGGACTCTGCTGCAACAGAACCCAGGATACGTGCATGTGGCATCTGCCCAAGAAGGACCCCAAGAGTCCTGGGAGACTTTGAGCGGCATCCATACACACTTCCCAAGACGGAGGCACTGAGCAGATTCGCTTCGGGTAGAGGGATAGAGGGGGGACCTACCTGAGAGCCACAGGAACAGCTGTGGGGCACCCAGTGCCCACATATGGGATATGGGTCAAGGTCTTTTTTTTTTTTTTTTTTTTTCTGAGACAGGGTTTCTCTGTGTAGCTTTGGTGCCTGTCCTGGATCTCCCTCTGTAGACCAGGCTGGCCTCGAACTCACAGAGATCCACCTGCCTCTGCCTCCCGAGTGTTGGGACTAAAGGTGTGTGCCACCGCCGCCTGGCATGGGTCAAGGTCTTACAGACTGGTGCTGGGCAAGGACAGCCTCAGTCTGGGGCTCAGTTACCAGAGACACTGAGCTGTGGCCTGGGCTACCCCCAAAAGTCCACTGCACTGAAAATGCAGAGAATCTGAACTGTCCCGTGGGCATGTGTGCCTCAGGCACATGTGGGCCCAGTACGGTCCCTTGTGCCCTGGGCCTGAGAAGTCCACGGTGGGGACCATGCAGCGCTAAGTGAAGGGGCTGGGTGCAGGGAGGAGGGGCTGGAAGGAAGATAAATGGAGGTCACCGCCCCGGGAAGTGGTGACTTCAGTACACCTGGCCCCGGGACTCCACAGTGAGGTCCCTCAGGACCAAGCTGGCAGCTCACAGCACACCGGGCACACAGGCCGCCCGCCCCCGCAGCCACACTGCCACGCGGTAAGGGAGGAGCCTGCCAGCTCTTGGGGCCATGGTTATTCTCAGACCCTTGGTAGCACTGTGTCTGAAGACTGGGGGCCCTGTCCGCACCCCGCCTTGCACTTCTGAAGGCTGGGGTCTGGGGAGAAGACGCTAGCCCTTATCTACGTTATTCTGACAGCAGCCGTGGCCTGAGGGAGCCACGGGGGTGTGCGGCTCTGCCAAGAACTGTCTGCAGACAAGTGGGGTCAGGCGGCGGGGCTTCCTTCTGAGAGCTGCGGGCCGGGGAGGCGGCGGCCGAGCCAAGCCCCCGAGGCCCTGAGCTCTTCCCGAGGCCTCAAAGGCTGCTGGCAGGTGCAGCGGCTGCTGAGTGCTGTGAGCAGCCGTGTGGGGGCGGGCGGGGGGCTGCCTCCAGGAGTCTGGAGCTCAGGGAACCTGGCTAGGCCTCCCCACCTCCACCAAGCCCTGGGATATAAGAGAAGTGGGAGGAAAACGCTCAGCCTGTGGGCCACTCGGCTGTCCCTGGAGTACGTGGCTGACGTGGGGCCCAGAATGGGACAAAGTTGAGACAGGAAGACTGGGGAGTGTCACCTAGGAGAGAGGAAATGCCAGGAAGGCAGGAGGCTCACCTGGAAGGAGAAATCCATGCTGCCACTTCCGATCTGGTTCACGTTGGGCAGGGAGCCGCCATAGTACTGGCCGCGGCTGGGGCCCAGCTGCAGGTACTGGGACTTCTGCAGTTGAAGCTGGGGAAGCAAAGCCACCGGGTGTCACCATGCAGGAGGGGACACGTTCTAAGAGAGCCCCACAGAGTGCCCAGACACCCACGGTGGGGCTGCGGGACTAAGACTCTGGAAGGGGCAGAGCCTGGCCTGCAGGGCCCCCGAGTGGACAGCACACCCTGGAGAGACAGACTCCTGACCCCGGACTTACGGAGCCGGCCGCCGGGTTCCCTCTGCCGGGGACCGAGGGAAGCCTGGCCAGAAACCATACATATGCTGGCCGCCGCCGCCGAGAAGCCTCTTTCACTAGTGGGAAACTGGCTACTGACGTAATATGTGTCCCAATTCCCACAGGACCGGGGGCTGTCTGAGCCCCCAGCTCCTTGGGGCCCTGAGGAAACAGGCACAGCCACCCATCCGAGTGGAGTGGCTGCCGGTCTCCAGCCCTGCTGGAGTGGGAAGATGGTCTCTGGGAATCATAGGGGACAATGGCAGATGTTTAACTGAGGGGCATGGCCCATCTCCCTCAGTGACCATGGTCCTCAGTGTCTGAACGCAGTGGCCAGGCACACAGGAGAGCGCCATTAGCTCTGGCTGGGCCTGTGGTTGCTAGGGTCCCACACTGTGTACACAACAGGGCCGGTTCTCAGTTCTCACAAACGACAGAGGCCCAAATCCCGCCCCTCTCCCACGCCAGCCCTTGCTTCCTGGGGAGGCCTCGGCCATTGGAGGGGAAGCAGAACTCCAACCGGCTGCATGCCAACAGCCAAGCACCTCGCCCAGGTAAACAGCTGTTTCCTGTGGGCCTCAGTGGAGGCCAGAGGAGGATGAAGGGGCCTGGTCCTTAGGTCCTCTGCTGGGTCTGTACGGGTGGTCTCCGTGTCCTCAGTGGAGGCCAGCCGGTCCCACCCACAGCTCCCCACTGAGCCCCTCCCAACAGCTACGCAATATGGAAAGGGGCGGGCAAGATGGCTAGGCAAGAAAAGGTGTCTGCTGCTAAGCCTGAGGACTTGAGTTCAATCCTTGAGTCCCGGGGAGAGCTGACTCCCACAAGTTGTCCCCTGACCTCCATCCACACAAGTGAGAGTAACTGAAAATATGAAACAAGCCAGAACAGGTGTACCTCCTGGAGAGACGCCAAGGTGCTCCTATCGCCCACCTTGTCCAAGGCTGTGTCTCTCCAGATCTCCTGGGTCACACTCCATAGGTCCTACCTGTCTCAGCCTCAGTTTCCCACCTCCTAGTATGAACCCCACAGATGGGTCTGTGCTCACCCGCCCCTGTGGTGACAGAAATGGCACTGCACAGTACACGTGTGTCCACAGATGCTTCTCCAGGGCTGGACAGAGCCACATCAGGACCACTGTGTTTACAGCTATGTCTGGGAACAAAGGAAGCCTAGCATTTGGGGAAGAACCTCAGAACTGGGTCTGAGGGGTAGGATACTCGGGGCTCCGCCCACCCTGCACAAGCCTTGCTCTCCTGCGACGCCAGAGCCTTGCAGCCGCTGCTCTATCTAGGCTGGTGTGGTGGGGACTTCACCACCCCTGGGGCGGTTTCTCTCTCTCTCTCTCTCTCTCTCTCTCTCTCTCTCTCTCTCTCTCTCTCTCACACACACACACACACACACACACAGGCTGCGCAGGAAACAGGTCTAGCCTGTGTCCCTTGTCCCCAGGTGACCTGGAGGCCTCCAGCACATTCTCCCTGACAGAGTACCATTGGGCAGGGTATGGGGTACGCACCTGTTATTCTAGCACTCAGGAGGCTGAGGCAGGAAGGACAGGAGAGCAAAGCCAGTATCTTAAGGGTTTCTATTGCTGCGATGAAAAATTATGACCAAAAAGCAAGCTGGGAAGGAAAGAGTTTATTTGGCTCACACTTCCACAGCACTGTTCATCACTGAAGGAAGTCAGGACAGGAGCTCACACACACAGGGCAGGCACCTCCAGGCAGGAGCTGATGTAGAGGCCATGGAGGGGTGCGGCTTACTGGCTTGCTCAGCTTCTTTCTTATAGAACCCAGGACCACCAGCCCAGGAACGGCACCTCTCATCAATCACTAATTAAGGAAATGCCCCATAGGCTTACCTACAGCCCAATCTTTTTGTTTTGTTTTGTTTTTTCGAGACAGGGTTTCTCTGTGCAGCTTTGTGCCTGTCCTGGAGCTCACTTGGTAGCCCAGAATGGCCTCGAACTCACAGAGATCCGCCTGGCTCTGCCTCCCGAGTGCTGGGATTAAAGGCATGCGCCACCACGGGCCGGCACCTCCAGCCCGATCTTAGGGAGGCATCATTTTATCAGCTGAAGTTCCCGCTCTCAGATGACGCCAGGTTGTGTCAAGTTGACAAACACCAGCCAGGACCGCCAGTCTCAACTTCATGGGACCCCAGTACAGTTATCTGAAGTGGGAAACAGAGCAGCGGGGGATTCTTTGTTGGTTTAAACTCCACGGGGAAGCCTGGCGGTGTGAATGCGAACAGGGGGTGAAGGCTGAGGTTTGTCCTAGGCAGTGGGAAGCTCCCCCGGCCCCCTCCAGAGCAGCAGCCTGAAGCTCAGCAGTGTGCTGAGCTACCTAGGAGCTGGAGAATGACTGCAACAAAGAACTCGAAACACAGGGGTCAGTCACGAGAGCCCGCGGATGATGTACCCTCCAAGTCCTATCAGGATCTGATATCAACAGCTGTTCATCTAATTCTACCATGACACTCATGATTAAGTCTCGGTCTCTGAGACAAGGATGCAAAGGAGTACGCCCCACAGTTAGCCACACGAGCTCTGAACTCCCAGAATGCACTTCTGCTGGAAGGAATTTATGCTAGGTCTTTATGTAGAAGACAAGTACTCAGACACAGTCAGGAGCTGGATTGAGTTTCCATCAGCCACTGGCTAAGGAAACCTGTTTAAAAAGAGAAAGAGCGGGGCTGGAGCGGCCATGCCAGCAAGACGGCTTGGCAGGTATGGACGGCTCCGTACCAAGTCTGACCAAGTCTAGCGACCTGAGCTTGATCCCCACAATTCACGTGGTGAAGGAAGGAGCCGACTCCACTCGTCCTCTGACCTCTACGAGTGTGCCATGGCATGCTCTCACACACAACAGATAGATGGACGGACGGACAGACAGACAGGGGTGTTTTTTTGGGGGGGAGGGGAAGGTGTTTGAGACAGAGTTTCTCTGTGTAGCCTTGGCTGTCCTGGATCTCACTCTGTAGACCAGGCTGGTCTCGAACTCACAGAGATCCGCCTGCCTCTGCCTCCCGAGTGCTGGGATTAAAGGCGTGCACCACCGCCCTACACAGTATTTAAGGAGTATCACCATGCACCTGGGCTTCAAGACCACCTGCCATCAGCCCGACCAGCTGGACACTGGACACTGAAGTCAGCCATGCTGGTGGCCACTCAGTCGGCAAGACTGACCTCCAACAAGAACCCAGATGCTCTGGCAGCATGGCTGTGCTGGCCCACACGGTGCGGGCAGGATGACCATGCCCGTGGGCTAAGGGGATGAGACAATTGAAAGGCCTGCCCCATGCCTCCTGGGCCGTCCACCCTGTACTTTCTGGTTGAAATCCTGCCCTTGGGCTAAAATAAGCTACAACTGTAAGTCAGAGAGCTTCCAGAGAGTTCTGAGTCTTCAGTACACTGTCGTGACAGAGGGCGTGACCCGTAAGGCCCTTCAACTGCTGCTGTGGCCTTTTCCTGCGGCCAAACCGCACACCCTACCCCTGCCACGCTGCTTCCTGAGGACACAGAGCTTGTCTCCAGAGCCATGCCAGCCCAGTATCTGCTGATGAACCACAAACACAAGGATGATGAGCATGGGAATGAGTGAATGAGTTCATGAATGAATGACCGTGAGAGAGTGAGCGAGTGAGTGGGCACAGGCATGAATGAATGAGAGCGAGGAATGAAAGGGGCACACATGAACAGAAGAACGACTGAATGAGTCTGCGCACACAGGACAGTCCCCCCGCCCCTCTGAAGCCACACTGCATCTACAGCAGTGGTCCTCAGCCTATGGGTCACATACCAGCTTTCCTGCTCGTCGGGGTCTACAGTACCGTTCCTAACAGCAGCAAAGTTAGTTATGAAGTAGCAACACAACACTTTTATGGCTGAGGGTTGCGGTATTAAAGGGTTGTGGCATTAGGAAGGCTGAGACGCGCCAATCTAAAGTTAAACCACTTGTCCCTGACCCCAGGCTAACTGGTCACCGTGACAAGCAGGTGCATGTGGACACTGGTCCTGGAGGGACCTCCCAGGAGATACAGTAACTCCCACTGCCCTGGGCAGAGCTCAGGGCCCAGGCCTGTCGGGTGCCTCCCTTTCCCACCCTCACAGCTGCCCGCAGGGGTCGCACCGCAGCATTCCTACTCAGGGCCTGCGGGTCAGGCCCAGGGCCTAAGTCTACAAACAGCCCTGCCCGAGATTCTGAGAGCCCACCTTGAGGGAGGTAGGCAGGCACCCACACATGCGCTTGAGCCTTTTGAGTGCTGACATTACAGGTGTGTGCACCACAGAGAAAGGCACAGCTGGAGGCCAAACGCCACTCTCGGCTGGGCACCATCCAAACCCTCAGCACTGGCCTGGTCACAGCCCCTGCGTGCAGTCGCGTGGCCCCGGCCAACCTTGGCCACGAGCTGGTCTGTACTCCTGGATCCTGAACCTGCCACAGTGAGTTCCTGAGAACTGGTGGCTGCTGTATTCAGAACCAGACTGTGAGCAGAGCCTGCAAGTGGGGTCTCACTTCCTGCCTGCTGGCTGCAGCCTTGGATCCTTCCAGAACACCAGTCTCTGTCCATGCTGACCCTTCCAAGCAGTGCCTGACCATGGCAGTCGGGTGGAAGGTGTCCTTCCATACCTTTTGCTGCTGTTCTGTGATTAGGGGGACAGGCTGGCCACACAAAGTTGACCGGTAGAGGAGCAGCCTGCCGCACACTGCAGTCATGCTGGACATGTCTCCGCAGACATGGCTTCTGGAGGGGTGATAGCTAGACAGGGCACCTCTGGGTGTTCCCTGAGCCCCTCCACCCCAGGGCAATCCCAGGTGAACATAAGGCTGTGTTAGAATTCTAGAGCTGTCCACCTGCCACAGTTGTGTGGCTGAAAGCCATGGGCATCCCTTGCCTCCATCCCCTGGAGGGTCCTTCCTGCCTCATTCACCTCCTACACATTCCAGGCAGCCTGGGACCTGGGCCCATAGCTCCAGTGTCTACACATCCATCTGTGGCGTGCTGTGGCCTTCGATGTCCTAGCCTCAGGCCATGGCTGCCTCTCTTCCACTCACACAGCACAGCCCTTGGTATCTGTGGGTCTCACATTCAAAAGGCCCCAGACAAAAAGATCACTACATCTTTCCCACAGACTCTTATGATTCCCTAAATGCCACTGTGGCAATTCCCACGACTTGATGGAGTCAGGTGTTCCAACTCCTGTGGAGAAGTTTCCAGAAAGATTAGCAGAGACTTCAACACTACCTCAGTGACCTGAGTACTCCTGGAATATCTGTGTCCACGGAGCCCCTGGCATCCCCACAGATACCAAGGAGTGATTTGGATTTGACTTTCACCTTAATCAAGGGTGAGCTCACCTTGAGACTCTTTTTAAAAACATGTATTTTAGCTGGGTAGCAGTGTCGCATGCCTATAATGCCAGCACTCGGGAGGCAGAGGCAGGCGGATCTCTGAGTTCGAGGTCAGCCTGGGCTACAGAGTGAGTTCCAGGACAGCCAAGGGTACCCAGAGAAACCCTGTTAACAAGACCAAAACCGAGTATTTATTTTTAATTACATTCACTGTGCACATGTTCAGACGTTAGAAGGGGACACTGGATCCCGGAGCCTGGCGGACTCTAGTTCTCTGAGAACAGCACTCACCCTAACCCCTGAGCCAGCTCTCTGGCTCCAGCGCGTGAGTTGGGGAGACACGCTCTCAGGACAGCGCTCTACTCCTCTGATGGACGAGTCAAGCCTGGGGAAGGACAGGGCCTGCCCAGCTAGGAGGTGGCCAAGCAGGAGAGGGTTGTCCTGTGGACTGGGGTCCAGGCCCCTCCAGGAACCAGGGGCCCGTCCCTCCCACTGCAGATGGAGCACCTCCCCAGGTGGGTGGCTCAGTGGAGGTCCCTGCTGGTCTCTCCTGGGGTGTGCTGGCCAGGGCATCATAGGAAAGCCACGCTGGACTTGTGTGGGGCGCTATGGGTACCTCCTGGGGATGGGAAAGGACCTGGCAGTTTCCCGGAAAGACCTGGGCAACCCCCACAACCATTAGCCCCTCCCCAGCCTCACTGTTCAGAAGGCCCGGCCTTGGGCAGGACAGGACTGCCTGTCGTCACCATGGCAACAGGCTGGCCTTGTAAGGAGATTAAGGGGAACAGGCCACCTGACGCTGGGGCTCTGTCCTGTGCAGGGACTGTGGTGAAAAGGAGCAGGGAGGGGCAGGAGGAGAGGGATGCATGCTCTGTGCATGCCTCAGTTTCCCCCTCACTTGTCTGACCCTCTGCTCTCCCCAACCTCGTAGCCCCTCTACCAGACAAGCCAGTTCCAGCTGCCTCAGGGCCTTTACATGGCTACCAGCGAGGGAACCAGCCGCAGCCGGAACTCCACCGGGTCCTCTCTCCCTTCCTCAGTTCACCATCTGAGCCACCTCTACCAGGCTCTGTCTTCTGACATTCTGCTACCTCCACGGTGACCAGGAGCAGAACCTGGAAGGAGTGGGGCTTGGACATACCACAGCAGCTAGGAACATGCTCGAGGACGGACCAGAAGGGCAGCTTCCCTCTACTCATGGCTGAAATGAGGAGAGAGGCTCAGAGACTAACCGTGGCCTTCCCGGTGATCGGGCAGCAAGCTCCCCGGGGGAGGCCGAGAGCGAGCACCCAGAGGCCCAGGGGGCCACACGCGGGCCTGCAGCCTGGTAGCACAGTTACAGAAGGCCCAGGGCGGGGACCCTGGAAGAGGGCCACCGTCCAGTGTTCCCTAAGAGGGAGAGCTGGCCTCCCTGGATTCTGCAAGCACCCCAGGAGCCAGCAAGCTCAGGGAAGGACGAGGACGAGGACAGGAGCTACTAAAGAGCAGAAAGGAAGGACAGGCACAGAGGCCCCGGGCGGGGGCCTCAGAGAGCGCCAGCCACAGTGAAGGGAACGGAACCCACACAGCGCCACTCAGCGCCGCCGACAGAGCCTGGGCTCCTCCCTACCACACAGGACACCTCGCCGCCCCCCTGCCCATGCTGCCCCAGCCCAGGCAGCCACCCACAGCTCCACGCTCTCTAGGAGCCATCTGCTCCCTGCAGCTAAGTCCTCAGATTCTAAAGGGTAGACGGGTGTGCCATCATGGTCCCCCACAGAGATCCCGCTCACCCCAGCCCTGATGGAGCAGAACCAGGCCCCCAGGCAATGCGCTCAGGCGAGGACCGGCTAGCTCCAAATAAACCTCCAGCAGCGGGAAGGGAGCGCTCCAGGGCAGGAAGAGGGGACAGGAGCTGTCACCTTTCACAACCCACTCCCCCCAATCCCCCTGAGTCCTGTCAGAGGTGGAGAGGAGGCCTGTGCTCCCTAGGTCACAGCAACAAGAATTTGGAACACCTCAGCGCCGCCCCCCGCCCCGCTGGGATGGGAGCCAGACCTCAAGCACGGAGACTGACTGAAGACGGGGTACCCGTCATGATCAGCTCCACATGTGCTGTACCCGAGCTGCACCCCAGCACCCCAGACCCCAAGCACCAGTATGTGTTCTCCTTACCTGCCCCCCGCTCCCTGACAGACCCTCACCTTAGCACAGTCCAGGGATCCAGGTCTCTAGAGGCTCAGCTGTGGCAGTGATGGAAGACGGGGAGCAGGTGCCACACCTGCAGGGGACAGCCTGGTGCAACTGGGGGACAATGTGTGGGGCTGGGATGGCCGACCCTGGGTGGGGGCACTGTGTCTCAGCCCGCCTGCACTGAGGCCAGTCCCTCCCCACCCTGGTATCCCCAACTCTGCTTCCCATCTCTCTAGATGTTCTGGACATTTCTCAGCCCCACAGCTGTGCGAGACGCGGCCTTTCACGTCTGGCTTCTGTCATGTCCCGTCTGTCTGCGATCCATCTGGCCCACGGCATGCCCCTGGATGGGCACACCACATCGCTGTTTATTTATTCCTCAGATGATTGACACTTGGCGTATTTTTCCATCTTTCGGTGGTTGGGAATAATCTGTGAACACAGTGTGCAAGTGTGCAATGAGCCCTGGCCTTCAAGTCCCAGTGCACACCTGGGGGGGGGCTGCTGGCAGCTCTGGGCTTCACGGGCTGTGGTGTCTTCCCTGACAGCTGCGAGTGTCACACCCCCACACGCTCGAAGCTTCCAGCCTCACCTCCTCCCCAACACTTGTTCCTTTTTGGGTCTCTTTGTTTTTGCAGCACTGGGGGTGGGACCCAAGGCTGGAAAGAAGCTCACTATGCAAGTGCTCTGCCCTGACAGGATCTCAGACTCAGAGCAATCCCCCCGCTGCAGCCTTGGACACGGCTACAAGTGTGCACCACCATGATCAACTTTAACTTTTATGATTTTTATTTAAAAAAATTTTTAAAATGCGTGGGTGTGGGTTTGTGCACATACACAGAGGAGCCCCCGGGGAAGAGGTTTCGGATCCCGAGACAGGATCTCATGTAGCCCAGACTGGTTCTGAGGGCTGGAGTGACAGGAACGTCACTACCCAGCTGATGTGCGCGCTTCTGATTTTAAAGGAACCAAAGGGTCTAACTCTTACATTTGGGCTCTTTTTTAATGTTTTCTTAATTTATTTTATTCTTGAGACAGGGTCTCACTATGTAGCCCTGGCTGTCCTGGAACTCACTATGTAGCCCTGGCTGTCCTGGAACTCACAGAGATCCGCCTGGCCCTGCCTCCCAATGGTGGGGTTAAAGGCGTGCACCACTCTGCCCAGCACATTTGGGTTCATGTCTGCCCCCTGCTGTGATGTTGCCAGGGTCCTGCTGGTCACCGAGCTGAGCTGGCACACTGTCAGCCTCCTGCCTACAGGAGGAAGGATGCCCAGGTTGAGGGAATGGCCGGAGGAGGACACGGGCGTGTGTGGAGATTCCAGGCTGAGTCACGTTGGCCCCGGGTGGGCCTCCAGCCTCCCCAGCCCCAGCCCACTGTAAACACAGACTCAGTACACACACGGTGGAGCCTCGGAATGCCTTTAATCAGGCTCCGAAGCCGCTGCCAAATTTCCAGACCCGGGAATGAGCGGGTCTGTGGCGGGCGGCGCCGGCTGTCTCTCCAGACGGAGGTGGAGGTTGGACCAGGCACTTGGGCCCAGGGCTGAGACGGGTCCCTTGGGGTCTGCGCAGCACAGCTGGTTCGGGGGGCCTCCTCCTTCCACAGGGGACCCCGTCCTCCCCACTGGCCCAGCGCCCACTCCTGAGTGAGGCTCACAAAGGGAAGAGACACTGCTGAGTTCCCAGTTTGCAAGTGGGGAAACTGAGGCACCAAGAGGCCACAGGTTGACTGAGGTCAGAAAAGGGCCTCTGTTACAAGCCAGGCTGTCTCATGGGTCAATGGGGTAGAGTGCTGTGTCTCGGTATTGATAGAGTGCTGTGTCTCGGTGATAAGAGTGCTGTGTCTCAGTGATAGAGTGCTGTGTCTCGGTGATAGAGTGCTGTGTCTCGGTGATAGAGTGCTGTGTCTCGGTGATAGAGTGCTGTATCTCGGTGATAGAGTGCTGTGTCTCGGTGATAGAGTGCTGTGTCTTGGTGATAGAGTGCTGTGTCTTGGTGATAGAGTGCTGTATCTCAGTGATAGAGTGCTGTATCTCGGTGATAGAGTGCTGTATCTCAGTGGATAGAGTGCTGTATCTCAGTGGATAGAGTGCTGTATCTCGGTGATAGAGTGCTGTATCTCAGTGATAGAGTGCTGTATCTCGGTGATAGAGTGCTGTATCTCAGTGGATAGAGTGCTGTATCTCAGTGGATAGAGTGCTGTATCTCGGTGATAGAGTGCTGTATCTCGGTGGATAGAGTGCTATATCTCGGTGGATAGAGTGCTGTATCTTGGTGAATAGAGTGCTGTGTCTTGGTGGATGGAGTGCTTGCCAAGCATGCACAAAGCCCTGGGGTCTACTCCCAGCGCCACATAAACCAGGTGTGGTGGAACAAGCTTGTAAGTCAGGAGATGGAGGCAGAGGGCCGGAAGTTTGAGGTGAGCCAGGGCTATGTGAGACGCTTCCTCAAAGAACAAACAACTGGGAAGTCTGGAGCACCACACACCTGCATGATCAGGTGGAGCCCTGAGGTGTGTGGCTGACCAGCTGCCACCTCCTCCCCAGGTGGCTTGGCTGGGACATGCCAGGCTGGTAACTATGGAAGCTTTCTGGGTTCAGGTACCATGCTTGATCACACACCCACCTACTGTGAGAGCCCCAGGAGGCCTGTGGTGGGAGGGGTCCCACAGGGTTTAGGTCTGGGCAGCTCACGGTGAGTGGCCTGCACTACACAAGAACTGTGCCCTGCCAAGAAAACCAGCTGCATTAAAAACTAGATTCTCTGCAGAGTCGTTAGAGATCTGAAAAATGAGGCCTTGACTCATTTTTTTTAGGACAGGAATGTGCCAGAAGCCAAGGGATGGCAGGATGGCCGGAGCCAAAGGAAGCCACAGCAAGAGCAGAAAGAGGACTGAGTCCTGTCCTGCCTGCCCGAGTCCATACTCCTGGGACACTGAACCTCAGCTCCGATGTGGGGCTCAGCAAAGGCTCAGAGCACAGCAGGGGGGGCCACAGGCAGCAGCGGACTCTCAAAGTGGGTCTTTGGAAACGACAGGAGATCACGGCTATAGGGACCAACATGCCAAGCGCAGAGCTAAGTGAGAGGAGGCCAAGCGAGGGAAGAGGCCGTCACGGGACGACAGATCACGGGGACCCCGGGGGACGCACTAGGAAGAGGGGAGGGCAGAGGGGAGCAAGGACAGAGTAGAGAGTGAGGCGCTGTCCGGAGTAGTCCGGAGGGAGGGGCGTTGGCCTAGCCGGGCCAGCTCCCATGGGTGGTCAGCACAGAGGGCCGGGATGGTGGTGCGAGACCCAGACCATAACAGTACCAGGGGTGGCGAGGGCCTGGAGGCCAAACAGGGGTTCCCCAGTCTGTGGACCAGGGAGCTGCAACAGGCCAGACCTAGGGAACTGAGGCTCCCCAACTACAGGTTTCTGTGTGTGTGCGTGTGTGTGTGTGTGTGTGTGTGTGTGTGTGTGTGTGTGTGTGTGTGTGTGTGTGGTGTATAGGTTAGAGGTCACCTTGAGTTTAATTCCTCAAGAGACACTCACCTTATTTTGGGGAAGAGCATTTCTCACAGGCCTGGAATGGCCTGGAGAGAGGCTGGCCAGCTGGTAACCCTGGAGAGCCTCGTGTCTCTGCTTCCCGGCTCTGGGACTGCAAGCACGTACCACTACACCCGGCTTTTTGGGGGATGTTTTCCTTTTTATTTACTTGATACACACACACCCACGGAGACTGCCTCGGTGCACACGGGGTAGGGGATAACCAGCGGGAACCAGTTGTCTCCTTCCCTTCCCCACACAGTGCTCAGGGACTAAAGTCAGGTCGCCAGGCTTTACCAGCCAGCCTCCTCACTGGCAGCACCAGCTCGTCACCCGTTCTGAGCATCACACTCAGGTCCCCATGCTCGTGTGGCAAGCACCTCACTTACTGAGCTGCCCCCCCACCCCCACCCTGCCCCGCACACACCCCGCATTTGAGGCAGGGTCTTATGAAGTCCAGGCTGGCCTGGAACCCTCTTAAATCTATATCCATGTGCTGGGATCAGGCATTTGTCACGGTATCTGGCAAGGTGGCTGCTTTGGGAAGCAACTTGGTCCTAGGGCCTGAGACCTTGGATACTTTAAACCCTCAGGGACACCGCACGGCATGGCTGCTAACTGAGCTGTGGAAGAATCAGCTTTCAGGTAAGATTGAAACAGTTCTCTGCCTCAGAGAACAGCAAGTGTAGGGCTCTAGGGTGCCCATGCTAGTATCCGCCCCCCCCAAATGAAAAACTGCAGTCAGGCCTGGTAAGGCACACCTGTCACCCCAGCACTCAGGAGGTGGAGGCAGGAGAATTACATGAGATTTTGTTTCAAAAATTCCTAAACTACTGTCTCTTGTTAGAATGAGCTTCCGGTAGACCTGGCTCCTCCACACCAGTGTCACATCCCAGGTCCCCTGCAGCCCTTCTGTGACAATTGTCCCTAAGCGGCAGCAGTCAAGATCCATACCACAGCCACACTGCCTGCCACTCAGGGGTCCCTGAGGTCTCCTAACTGTCCCTCTGCCTCAGCACATGGGACCCACTGCAGACTCACATGGGGGCCTGCATCACCCCTGGGCACACCCGAGACTCAGGAACACAGAGGACGCGGCTGAGAGGAAGTGGGCGGGCAGCCTGCCACTCTGGAGATGCAGACTTTTCTAAAAGGTCTCTGTGGAGGTTGAGGGACACGGAGGCCCAGTTATGGCCAGGCCGAGCAGGAGGCAGCTGGGCATCAGCTGGAGATGGGACAACAGACTTGTCTGTGGCCAGGAAAACGGCAGCCACGTCTTCACGGCTGGGCCTCCTTCCTGGTGGGCTTTGCCTCTAGAGCTGCTGCCAAGAGGACCAAGGACAGAGCTGCTGCTGACCCAAACAAGCCTTCCTGTGGACATGTGTGGACTCAGGCCAGCAGAGTGTGGGCACAGGTCTACATTAGTGTAGTTCCTTGTAGTAACTTATCCCCCGTCAGTTTTGAGCATGAGGCAGGGTCACAGGGTCACACATCTTCCTCTGTCCATTCCCACAGTTTTATACATTATTTTTCATTTATTTATTTGTTTAATGGGGTGCACGTGCCAAGAACCATGTGGAGGCCACAGGAAACCATAGAGGAGTCAGCTCTCTCCCTGTGGGTCCTGGGGACCACACTCAGGCTGCCAGTCTCGGTGGCATGGCCTTCCTGGCTGAGCCCTCTCGATAAAGCCCCTACCCCATTTTTTGAGACAGGGCCCCTCACACCGGCCTGAGGCTCCCTAATTAGACTAAGTCGGCTGGCCAGCAAGCTCCGGGGACCCTGTCGACCCCACCTCCCCAGTGCTAGGATCACACGCATGTGCCATCTTGCTCGGCTCTGACCTGGTGCCATGGACTACAGCCAGGTCCTCGCGCCTGCGCTGTGAGCACTCGCCAACAGAGCCATGTCCCAGCCCCCCACACCTTTCTCTTCCTGAAACAGAGCCTCACTGTGCAGCCCAGGTGCCTCGGCCTCCTGAGTGCTGGCAGGCAGACACACGCATGTCCGGCCTTTACTCTCGTCCCCAGGCCTCTGACAACCTGGGGCACAGAGCGTGAGGCTCCGGTCCCGAACAAATGGTCACTCGGCAGGCAGTGCCTCACAGACGCCTGTCTCACCTTCCAGAGTTCCAGCCAAGAACCGGAGCTGCCCCAGGACCCAGAGACAGGCTGTACCGCACCCTCCAAGGTCCAGTGCCTGGAGTTCTGGCACCCAGGCCCTGTGTGCACGCGTGGGAATAATAAGGCTGGGCTGGGAGGGTGTGTGCATGAAGGAGATGGGTGGTATGAGGAAAGACATCTCCAACTACAGGGGGCCAGGACTGAAGCCAGGGCTACCGGGGCCTTGGCAGCATGCCTGTGGGTCACTGTGTTCTAGAAATAGTATGTTCAAGTCGGGAGAGGTGGCACATCTGTCACCTCCGTACTTGGGAGGTGGAGGAAAAGACCTGGAGTTTAAGTTCATGTTCTTGGTTGCAGGGTAAGTTCAAGGGCAGCCTGGGCTACATGGGAAAAAAACCAGAATACAAACAAGAGTTAAAACTGTGGGCACAGTCAGGTGTGGTGGCGATCGCCTTTTATCTCAGCACTCAGGCAGAGGCAGGGGATCTCTGTGAGTTCCCAGCCAGCCCGGTCTACACAGTGAGAGCCTGTCTAAGAAAACAAAAACCAAAACCAGCACCCTCACCTGCATGAGCAGAGCATGACGAGGACAGAGGGACCTTTGAACACGAGAAAAGATGGAGGCGGCAGGCAGTGCCACAGTGCAGACAGAGGAACGCAGCCCTGCCGGCCCAGGGCACTGGCAGCCAGCAGGGTCAGCAAGGAGCCTCCTGGCCTCTGGAGCAGACAAGGCCGCTGGCCCGCGCCAAAGGACTTGTCCCGCGGGTCTCAGTCCCCGGGTCTCAGTCCCGTGGGTCTCAGTCCCGCGGGTCTCAGTCCCCGGGTCTCAGTCCCCGGGTTAGCTTCCAAAGCCTCAGGAGGACTGCAAGTCTATTTGAACACATGCATGTGAGTGTGAGCGTGTGTGCATCTGAATGCGCAGAAACATGCTTGCATGTGAGAGCACGCACACATGGATGTGTATGAGTGTGCACACGCGTGTTACACCGAGTGAAGGGAGAACAAATGCCAACTGCACTGCTCTGTGCTGCAGCTCCTGAGTCCCTGCGCCTCAGGGAGCCACACCTGTTAGCAGCTCAACTTCAAATTCCACCTCAAAAGAACAGCATGAACCACCAATGGGGTAGGGGCTGCCTCGGGCTGGACCACCTCAGGAAGACCAGGCTGGACCACCTCAGGAAGACCAGGCTGGACCACCTCAGGAAGACCAGGCTGGGATGAAGACGTGCGCCACCACGCCCAGATGCAGGTGGAGAAGTGATGGCCTTTTCCAACCCTGGCAACACAATGCTGCCATGCCACCTTGCTGGGGTCATGGCTAAAACTGGCCTGCTGCTCCCCAGGGCCTCCCTGAGGGGCAATGGGGCCACAGGGAGATAAAGCAAAGTTGAGGTGGCCTCATTACCATGGCCCAAAATAACTAGAATGTTCCACATTTCAGGATGCTCAGCCATTACATAAGAACTCACGGTTAAGGGCGGGGCTGCGACCCAGGCCCGCCCAGGCCCATCCAGCACCCCATAGGAACCTCACACTCAGACTTCCACAAGCCCCGGGCATCTGTGTGCTCCAGATGTCAGGACCTGGCTGGGTGGGATCTCACCTGCCTCCCCTCAAGAGCACACCCAAGCCAACAGCCCTGGGGTGCTCATAGGGGGAAGGTGGAACCAGCGTCCACACTGGGCAGAGGCAAGCAGAAGCGCCCACACCCGAGCCTGCCCACACCCGAGCCTGCCCACACCTGAGCCTGCCCACACCTGAGCTTTCTTTGAGCTCCCAAGATGATTTAAGTATTTGGTCCTAGCCTGTGACATCTTGGCATCCAGCTGTCTACACAACCTTTTTCTAGGCCTGCCCTGGGCAGACCGTCCCACACCGTCCCCTCTGCAGCGGCCTGCTCCATCCCTGCTGGGCAGACCGTCCCACACCGTCCCCTCTGCAGCGGCCTGCTCCATCCCTGCTGGGCAGACCGTCCCACACTGTCCCCTCTGCAGCGGCCTGCTCCATCCCTGCTGGGCAGACCGTCCCACACTGTCCCCCTGCAGGGGCCTGCTCCATCCCTGCTGGGCACACCGTCCCACACCGTCCCCTCTGCAGCGGCCTACTCCACTGTGTTCCACAGCTCAAACGCCCTTGCCCCCCCCCCTTTTTTTAACCACACCAGTAGGTTTCTGTTCTATTTAAAATAAAGTCAACTTGCTTAGCACTCCACAAATAAACTATAAAGCCACAGTATGACCCAGCACTCCATTCACAGGGACAGGCCCCAGTGAGAGGGAGAAGACCTGCAAACACATATTCGGGGTACCACGGCAAAAGGGCAAAAGAGAGAACCCAGTTTCCAGCGGCAATGTGTGACTAGGGAGAGACTGCGCTGTGGGAATATTGCTCAGCCCTGAAAAGGGATGAGGCTCTAACACACCACAAGGACAGACCTTGAAAACATGCCAGTGCGTGTCAGAAGCCAAAGAATAAGACCACATCATGTGTGAGCCCAAGGATGCCAAACATAGACTCAAACCTACCGAGCAGGGCAGCAGGCCAGGGGCTGCCATGGGCGGGAGGGGAACCGGGCGACTGCTAATGGTGAAAAGCTCTCCTTTTAGAGGCATGGACGGTTCTAGAACTAGGTATAAGTTAACAGTTACACTGCAGGATAAACGCATTCAATGCCACAGAAATAGGCTAGGGAGGCTTTATCGAAATTAGTAAATAGGAAAGTGGAATTCAAACCCAGCCCTGCCCTGGGGCTGATGAAACCAAATGTCTACTACAATGAGAGCTGGAGGTACAACTCATATAGAGCCAGCCCCCGCCTAGGATCCCCAGTGAGGGGCTGGGAGCGTGGTCAGGGGTGGAGCCCCGCCTAGAATCCCCAGTGAGGGCTGGGGGCGTGGTCAGGGGTGGAGCCCCGCCTAGGATCCCCAGTGAGGGGCTGGGGGCGTGGTCAGGGGTGGAGCCCCCGCCTAGGATCCCCAGTGAGGGGCTGGGGGCGTGGCTCAGGGGTGGAACCCCGCCTAGAATCACCAGTGAGGGGCTGGGGGCGTGGTCAGGGGTGGAGCCCCGCCTAGAATCCCCAGTGAGGGGCTGGGGGCGTGGCTCAGGGGTGGAGCCCCTGCCTAGAATCCCCAGTGAGGGGCTGGGGGCGTGGCTCAGGGTGGAGCCCCGCCTAGAATCCCCCAGTGAGGGGCTGGGGGCGTGGCTCAGGGTGGAGCCCCACCTAGGATCCCCAGTGAGGGGCTGGGGGCGTGGTCAGGGTGGAGCCCCGCCTAGAATCCCCAGTGAGGGGCTGGGGGCGTGGTCAGGATGGAGCCCCTGCCTAGAATCCCCAGTGAGGGGCTGGGGGCGTGGTCAGGGGTGGAGCCCCGCCTAGAATCCCCAGTGAGGGGCTGGGGGCGTGGTCAGGGTGGAGCCCCGCCTAGAATCCCCAGTGAGGGGCTGGGGGCGTGGCTCAGGGTGGAGCCCCCGCCTAGAATCCCCAGTGAGGACTGGGGGCGTGGCTCAGGGGTGGAGCTCTGCCTAGGATCCCCAGTGAGGACTGGGGATCAAACTCATGCCATGGTCTTCTAGGAATGGAAGCGATGGTCTCCCTGTGCCCTGGGCTGTCACAGCTGAGGTGACCCCACAGTTGCAGACTCAGATCAGCTCTAGCCAGAGCCAAGGCCCAGAGGGATACAACCCCCACCCAGAGACGTCTCTAGCGCTCCCTCACGGGCTGGCCATTTGGGACAGGACGGCAAAAGTGAGGGCTAGCATGTGGGCCCAGCTCAGGCTCTGGCAGGGGTCGCCCCAGCAGCAAGGGCCTGGAGATGGATCTGCAGAGGCTCTGGGGAGGGTCCAGGTCAGAGCCAGGCCTGGCCAAGGGATTTCTCAGGAGCTGGGGATGCCTGCCACCAAACTGTCACCAATCTCAGGAACCATGTAAAGGTAGGAGGGCTGACTCCACCCGAGCACCACAGCACAGTGCCTCCTGCACGGACTGAATTAAGTCAGCGTGGCAGGGCCATGGGCCTGTCTGGAGCCCCATGGAGGGAGCAGTTTGCATGTCCAGGGTCTCCTGGGCACCCTGCAGCAGCCTCCTTCATTCTTCAGGCCAGGCAGGGAGTGGAGGAACACAGAGCCCCTAGCAGGGAACAGAGCAAGCTGCAGCGGGCAGTGCCGTGCAGCGGGCAGTGCCGTACAGTGTAGTGGGCAGTGCCAGTGAGCACAGTGCGCAGTGAAGCGCAGTGGGCAGGGCAGTGCTGAGCAGGGAGGCAGGTGGAAGGAGTGCTACTGAGGATCTAAAGAGAGACACACAGCAAACAGCCTGGGCAAATGGCCTGGGGTCACAGGGTCAGTTGCTGGTGGAGGGGCCAGGCCACTGTGCCGGACCTCCGAGCCAGAGAGGCTCACCAGATGAAACCCTGGCCAGGCCTCGGCAGGGACAGAGTCGGTGAAATGTGGACAAATGGAGGTTCCCGGGCACAAGGATGCCTGCACAGGGTGGAAAGGATATGGGGACCCATCTTTCCCAGGGATGCAGCCTCCATGTGCCCCAGTATCTCTCAGTCCCTCTCACCCCACAGGAACTCCCTGTTCTCCAACAGCAATACCTCCCTGTCCACACCCAGGCCCTAAGCTGGTCCCGAAGGCCTGGACTACCCTATTCTGCCCCTGCCTGTTCTCTGTGACAGCAGACCGGACCTGCTCCGGACTGGCCATCCCCACAGCATGATGAATGGGTGTCAGCATGGTGGATGGCACATCCTTTATGTTTTAAGTATCACAGACAAGTGACCCCAGCTACCCTCTGACTTCTACATGTGTGGCCTGACCCTGTTTGTAGAATATTATTTCGAGGTGTGTTACTTTTGTTTATGCTCTGGAACATTTGTTTAATGATGCAAAGATGTGTTTGATGAAATAAAATCCACCTGCAGTCAGGAGGCTGCATCAGCAACTAGCTGACAGGAAGTGGTAGGGAGGAGCCAGGTGGAGAAGGGTCTTTAAGGAGGGGTGAGAAGTTGGGGGGGGGGGCACACAGCCAGCTACATAGTTAAGATTTACAGAAGCAAGAGAACAGGGAAAGCCCAGAGGCAAAGATAGACGGGATAAATTAAGTAAAGCTGGCTAGAAACAAGCCAAGCTAAGGCCAGGCACTCATAATTAAGAAGAAGCCTCCATGTGCGATTTATTTGGGAGCTGGGTGGTGGGTCCCCCCAAAAGAGCAAAATCAATATGACCCCAGCAAATAAACATTTAAAAAAAGGTTTAAAAAATTAATAAGAGCATGGTGGTGCGAATCTTGGGAGGCAGATACAGTTTGAGTCTGAGTCTGAGACCAGTATGGTCTACACAGACCTGTGGTTCTCAACCTTCCTGATGCTGCGACCCTTTAATACAGCTCCTCATGTTGTGGTGACCCCCAACCATAAAGTTATTTTTGTTGCTACTTCATAACTGTGATTTTGCTACTGTTACGAATCATAATGTAAATGTCTGTGTTCTGACTGTCTTAGGTGACCCCTGTAAAAGGTTGTCCACAACTCACATGCTGAGAACCACTGATGGCGTTTCAGGCCAGCAAAGTTACACAGGGAGGCCACGAATTAAGAAAATAAAAAACCAGCAGCCAATGTTGAACCAACAGGACAGAATGCTCCAGAAACAAGCCCTCATGGGAACGGTCACGTAACTCCTGACACCGGCACCAAGACACTAGGTGGGAAAGAGCAGCCTTTGTGCGAAGGGCCCCAGGAAAACCACATTTTCCCGGAGACAGGAATCTGGACAGCTCAGAATCCACACTCAGAGACCGGAGGTAGAAGCCGGAACCAAGCCCAGCTCTGTCTCAGAAACCGCAGACCTCTGAGGCAGGCAGCCTGGCCAGTGTCTCGGGAACGCGGGAGCCATGCAGGCTTGGCAGCCATTTCTTGGATACGACGCCAAGCTCAAGCCGTGGAAGAAAACAAACAAAACAACAACCAAGAGCTGGACTTGGTCAAAACTAAAAACATTCATGCATCTAAAGGCGCCATGGACGGGGTGAGAGGCATGCTCCTACAGAATGGCTTGCAGTGGTCCTCTGATTAGAATTAACCCACAGGCCATGGGGGCCTTGGGCAAGCACTGGGGAGCAGGGAGGACCTGGGACCCTCTCAGGCTCGTGGTGCGAGAGTGGTACAGCAGACCATCTCAGCGCGGGCTGTGCTGGAGCAGGCCAGTGACGTGGCTGAAGCAAGAGGATTGCCCCAAGTTCCGGGCCAGCCTGGGCTACAGAGCTGAGACCCTGTCTCACGGAGCTGACTCCAGCAGCTAAGACACTCCGGGGTCTAAGGTCAGCACTGGCTACACAGACTCTGCCTCAAAACAAACAAAAACCAAACTGAACTGCGGGGCCTGCTCAGTGGACAGGGCCCTAACCTCTGCAAGAAGTGCAGCTTCTGTGTCCATTTCCAGCCCTTCACAGAGAGGAAACTGGGGCCCAGATGGGAACGAGACCTCCTCCTCCACTGGGGCTGTTGGACTATTTTAGTAGGCTATATGCCTGGGGTGGGGTGGTAGCAGAAATCCTGAGTGTGCCCAGGCCGTCCCACAGTATGCATCTATTTGCAAGGTTACCTCTTGGCCTGGAAGTCATGCGAGTGACCAGGGGCTGTGCATCCAACTCTACTGCTTGTCACCACACCCACCTGCCACACCCTGAGAACAGCTCAGGGTGTCCCTGAGCTACAGACCTCCAACCATGGGTGACAGGACCTCTCTCACTAGAAAAGCCCGAATCTGTACCCAACAGGAAACACTCTTCCAGGGTTACCAGCGGCCCCCAGTGAATACACACTGCATATCCACTGCGTGCCTGCTGAATACACCGCACACCTGCTAAGTGCCAGCTGAGTATAGCTGCCCCTGTTCAAGTACGCCACACACCTGCTGAGTACAGCCTGTGCCTGCTGAATTTCGTCTGGATACCACGCACCTGCTGAGTGTCCCCAGATGCCTGCCAGCAGCACAGTGTGTCACAGCCAGCTGCTGAGACGCACTGGCACCGAACTCTCCACACGATGGTAGACAGAGGCCATGCAGCCCAGTCTTACCTCTCCAAAGAGGGTGCAGAGCTGAAGAGCGCAGGAGGCAGTCCACCACGCCTACAGCTAATGCTGCACCCTCTTCCTGGGAGGACCAGTCTGGCCACACCTCGTTTCCTCTTAGCAGTCCTAATGCAGTTGACTCTGCATCTGTGGCCCATAAGGCTCACAGTGGCTTCCTCATTTGTCCAGCAAGGGCCACAGGGCCACACCTGGCTGGCACCCATCCAGCAAGGGATACACAGCCAGAGCTGGCTGGGACAGACACCCACCTGAACAGGCTGCGCTAGATGGGCGGCACGAGAGGAGTGACCGGCGGCTGTCCCCAGCCACAGCTGTCCATAAGCTCCAGGACAGACCTCCCCCACCCACACAGCTGCCGGGAACCCACTGACCTGTCACTGCCATGGCCTCAGTGCCCATGCCTTCCTCAAGCTTTGCGCCCTTTCCTGCTACTAGGGAACACCCAGGGAAAGACATCCCCTGAGAAGTGTCCTAGAAGGCTTCACATCCAGCGTGGATGGAGGCAGATGTGAGGGTGTGTAGGTTCTAAACGCCATGCCTCACAACAGATGAGTAGGTGATGGGGGCAATGTCCTGTGTTGGAAGGCCAGGAACACGAGCAAGAGGTCAGGTTAGAAGCCACATGACACCTCACCTGAGCAACACAGATGTGTGCAGGGCTCCTCCCTGGGGGCTGCCATCAACACAGGAGCACCTGCAACTCCACGCCAGCCAGCCCACACTGCCTTTCCTGTAGTCCTCCAAGGCTCCCGTTCCCGCCCCTGCCTCCCTCCCTCCCAGTCACTCTCCCCAGCCTCTACTCCGAGAGCCATTTCCTCTGGACACGGGTTCCGGCAGACTGGCACACCTGCTGCGGGGGCCTGATGGCTGCCATGCTCCCAGACTGCATGATACGAGAGAGATCACTCGGGCACTGACTGCATCAGTCTGGCTTGCCCAACTCATGCTCTGCGGCATGAGCTCTCGGCTCTCATGTGCCCGCCTCTGGCTGTGACATGCGTCCGGGTCTCACGCAGTCATAGCCGCTGCCCACCCTGTACACACAGCCCCCAGACACTCAGGGCCAAGCCTCCTCCCTCCAGTTGTGACTGCACACCTCTGAGGCAGGCTTAGCTTTGGGTGAGCTCTCCTGGAGTAGCCAGTGGGGGTCTGCCATGCTGCCAAGGCTAGCCTGGAACCCACAACCCCCCTGCCTCAGCCTCAATAGTGAGTTGGGCAGGGGTGCACTCATGGTTGCTTGGTTAGTCTCAATATGTAACCAAAGCTGAGTCTTCTGGCCTCGGCTTCCTGCACGCTGGGATCGCAGCTCTGACACTACACTTGGTGCTGGGTTCGGTCTGTGCGCTGCACACATGTATGTACATCGGCACACGGAGGCCACAGGTCGATGCCCGTGTTTCCTCAACGGCTCCCATCTTGTTTCTCTTGAGATGAACTCCCAGTAACCCAGAGCTACTGGCTGGGCAGCACCAGGAATCCTCCCTTCCCTGGCCCCCTGTGCTGGGGTCACAGACATTCGGCATGGACCCAGCTTCCTCTGCAGATTCTGTGATCACTCTCGGGTCTTTATCTTACACGCTAGCACTTCACCAGTGACACCACCTCCCCAGCCCTCGGTCTCATGCAGCCTGGGCCGACTCAGACTTCATAAGTAGCCAGGATGGACGTCTTGATCTCCCTGCCTCCCCTTCCCAAGGGCAGGGACGGCAGTGTGCCCACCAAATGACTGGCGGCTGTGACACCTCCTCAGCAGGCACCAGGTCCCACTGTCTCCCTGGCTGCACCCCACCTCTATGTCCACATGAGGTCAAGCTGAAACCAGAAAGCCACTGGCACAGATAGTAACTCACACAGCATAACCCAGTTAAGTCCAACGAGCCCCAAACAAGGGGTTCGGGGGGCCATGATTGGGAACCAGGAGATGCCAAGGCAGGAGTCAAGGTAGGTACTGCACCTTGACCCTGGGGAATTATGACAGGGAAAGACCCTACCCCTGCCCCGCAGAGCTTACACAGAGTCCTTGCCTGGTGCAGTACAACCGTCCCAGGGCCACCAGCCAGTTGCTCCCCAGCAGAGGGTTCAACTCCCTTTTCCACTTGGGTGAGCCAGGCCCAGGTCTCTTGTCAGTGCTCACACCACTGCATGCCCACCTCCAAACACCGACAGCTGGTCACAGTGCCCACACCACTGCATGCCCACCTCCAAACACCGACAGCTGGTCACAGTGCCCACACCACTGCATGCCCCACCTCCAAACACCAACAGCTGGTCCAGTGCCCACACCACTGCATGCCCACCTCCAAACACCGACAGCTGGTCACAGTGCCCACACCACTGCATGCCCACCTCCAAACACCGACAGCTGGTCACAGTGCCCACACCACTGCATGCCCACCTCCAAACACCGACAGCTGGTCCAGTGCCCACACCACTGCATGCCCACCTCCAAACACCGACAGCTGGTCACAGTGCCCACACCACTGCATGCCCCACGAAGTGGAGTTTCTGTCACCAAAACAGAAACGCAGGGGTGGTGGTGTGGCTCCATTGCAGAGCCCTGCAGCACACAGGGGCCCCACGTTCCATCACCAGCACTGCCTGCAGGACCACCCAGTGTCACCTGCTGCCTGCGGTGTGAACAGAGGCACCTGACCAGGGTCAGCCCTCTGAGAGCCTCTTGCGCTGGGCCACCTCCTGGACTAACCCAGGCACACATTCTGTGCAGGCAACAGTGAACACACTCTGTGGAAATAAGAGGTGCAGGCCAAGCTCCATGTCATGGTGTCATGGCCAGCACCAGAACTGGGACAAGGAATGACTGGCTGCAAATGCAGCCTCTGCCTCCTGGGGCAGGAGGAACACAGACTTGGATTTGGAAACAAGTCAACAGAAGAAATTGAACCACCTTAGCGTCTCATCAGGGGATCCTAGGCGGGGCTCCACCCTGACCACGCCCCCAGCCCCTCACTGGGGATTCTAGGCAGGGGCTCCACCCTGAGCCACGCCCCCAGCCCCTCACTGGGGAGTCTAGGCAGGGGCTCCACCCTGACCACGCCCCCAGCCCCTCACTGGGGATTCTAGGCAGGGCTCCACCCTGACCACGCCCCCAGCCCCTCACTGGGGAGTCTAGGCAGGGGCTCCACCCCTGACCACGCCCCCAGCCCCTCACTGGGGATTCTAGGCAGGGGCTCCACCCTGAGCCACGCCCCCAGCCCCTCACTGGGGATTCTAGGCAGGGGCTCCACCCCTGGCCACGCCCCCAGCCCCTCACTGGGGATCCTAGGCGGGGGCTCCACCCCTGACCACGCCCCCAGCCCCTCACTGGGGATCCTAGGCGGGGCTCCACCCTGACCACGCCCCCAGCCCCTCACTGGGGATCCTAGGCGGGGCTCCACCCCTGAGCTACACTGTCCATTTGCTTGTTTGCTTTGACACATGGTCTGGCCCCACAGTCCATAACCAGCTTTACTTTTTTCTGTTTCTTTGTGCTGTATGTTTGGGGAGGGGTGTGTGGATGCCTGTGTGTGTGTGTGTGTGTGTGTGTGTGTGTGTGTGTGTGTGTGTGTGTGTGTGTGTGTGTTTTAAAGGGAAAGACACAACTTGCAGAAGTTGGTGTTTTCTTTCTACCATGTGCTGGCTACAATTTCTATCAACCAACAGAAACCAGAGTCGTTTTGGAAAAGGGAACCTCAATTGAGAAAATGCCCCCACTAGATTCAGCCCGTGGTGCGTTTTCTTGATTGATGTGGCAGGGCCCAGCTCGCAGTGCACAGCGCAGCCCCTGGGCTGCTGGTCCTGGGTGCTGTAAGAAAGCAGCTGTGCAAGCCAGTAAGCAGCACCCTCCATGGCCTCGGCATGAGCTCCTCCAGGTCCTGCCCCCCTCTCCTTTAATGGGGGGGGGTGAGTTTTAAACTGGAATAATCCCCTGCCTCCCCAAGTTGATTTTGGTTGTGGTGTCTTATTACAATAAAAACGTTAAGACATGAGCTGGAGAGATGGCTCAGTGGTTAAGGGCACTGACTGCTCTTCCAGAGGTCCTGAGTTCAATTCCCAGCAACCACATGGTGGCTCACAACCATCTACAAGGAGATCTGGTGCCCTCTTCAGGTGTGCAGGGATACATGCAGACAGACCACTGTATATGTAATAACTAAACCTTTACAAAGAAAAGAAAAAAAGAAACCCTAAGACACACCAGGTCGGTCCAGGACCAAACTCAGGTCATCAGACTTGGCAGCTCTTTTCTCTCTGGAACACATCTTATCACCACCCTCACCTTGTCTTTACATTCTGGGGTCTGGGGCTGGAGAGATGGCTCAGTGGTTAGGAGCACTTGCTGTTCTTACAGCACCCACATGGAGGTTCACAACTATCCGTAACTCCAGTTTCCAGTGATCTGATTCTGTCTTCTGTCTACTTGGGAGCTAAGCATTCACATGGCACATATACACACGTAGGCAAACACTGATATACATAAATTAAATAAATAATAAGTAAGTATTTTTTAAGTGACCAAGGGGCCAGGTGTTATGGCGCACACCTTTAATCCCAGTACCGGGGAGACAGAGGCAGGTGGATCTCTGAGTCTGAGGCCAGCCTGGACTACAGAGCGAGTTCTACACCAGCCAGGGATACGTAGTGAGACCCTGTCTCGGGAAACAAAAACAAACAAAAAAACCAAAACTAAGAAAGTAACAGAGCTGTAAATGACAGGGAGGCCTGTCTTCCAGATCCCGGGGGACAAAAGTCTGCCACCACAGTGTCACAGAACCAGTGCCTGCTGGATGCTCCAGGCGGGCATTCTCCAGGAGGATGCTGACGCTGCCCCTCTCCTTGTTTTCACATGGCTGCATCTCCACATCCTGTTTCCTGTAGAGTCTGATCTTCTCTATTTTACTTAGACTTTTTGGAGACAGGGTCTCATGTAGCTGAGGCTGGCCTTGAACTCCTGACCCTTCCACCTCAGCCTCCTGAGTGCTGGATGAGAAGTGCATGCGACCATACCCAGCCACCTCTGCTTTTAGAAGGTGCCAGTGACCTCACGAATTCCATCTACAGAGCCCTTTCACCAAGAAAGGTCTCACTGCCAGGTCCCGGAGCTGAGCAGAGACAGACAGATGGCTTTCACAGGCCACCATCCAGATGCTGTGGGGGTGCACCCCACTCCCTGGAGGAGCTTCTAGAGGGGGGCAGTAATGAGGGTGTCACTCCCACCCTCCTGACAGCAGTGGGGTATTTCCTCTGCAAAGGTCACAGATGGTAGCCCTGGTAGCCGGCGGCAAAGGAGAAGGTGCCAAAGGGCCAGCGAGATGGCTCAGCGGGTGGAAGGTGATTGCTGCCAAGCCTGACGAACCAGGTTCAATGTCCAGGACTCACATGAGAGAAGGCAGGAACCAATTCCAGCAAGCTGTCCACTGTTCTCTGATCTCCGCACATGTGCTATGGCGGGCGTGCACACACACACACACATACACACAGTGAATAACAAATGTTCCAGGCCCTATCCTCAGCAAAGCCACCCCTGTCACACATAAAGGCCAGAAAGCCACCCCTCAGCCCAGGCAGGGCCATCCCGTCTTACTGTTTCTGTGGAGAGAGGGCCTCGCTGCGGTCCAGCTGGCCTCAATACTGCTCTCTAGGCTCTCGTGATTCAGCTTCCACAGCATCTGGGACAGCAGACGCGTGCCACCCCACCTAGCTGACAAAGGACACTGTGGCCCATGGCCTGTGGCCTAAGATACCCAGTTATACCAGGAAGCCAGTGTCCCAAGCCAATGGTGAGCAAGCAGCCCGAACCCCACCCCACCCCACCGGCTGCCCACCTCCTTGCTCGGGCCACCAGCCCCTCTGCATGTTCCACACTGGCAGTCTCCAGTGGCCCGCCATCTTCCTAGGACACAGAGATCAGGACGCGGCACGGATACCTGTGTCCAGGGTTCAGTTCCCAGGGGGCGGAGAGGTGAGGATCCCCACACGTCTAGGACAACAGACAGAGTACTCCAGCGCCACCCCACAGCATGGGGTAGCAAAGGTGCAGGTACAAGCTGGTGGACCCCAAGATGTCCAGGAACTATGAAAGGAGCCCGTGAGACAGCTCGGCCGGTGATGGAGCTTGCCGCCAAGCCTAACAACCCGCTGTGACCCTGGGACCCACGTGGTGGCCAGAGAGAAGCAATCCCACAAGCTGTAGTCTGACCTCACAGCCCTAACTCTCAAAATAAATCAAAACGTAACTTCTTTTTCAAAAAATGGTAAATTTTGTCTTTTTTTCCTTTTTTTGTGTGTGGATGTGGTTGTGTGTACACATGTGTGTAGAGACTACAGGCCAGCCTCAGGCACTGTTCTTTAGGAGCCTTCACACTGTTCGTTTTTCTTTTTTTTTTCAGAGCTGAGAACTGAACCCAGGGCCTTGCGCTTACCACTGAGCTAAATCCCCAACCCCTTGTTTTTCAAGACAGGGTTTCTCTGTGTAGCTCTGGCTGCCCTGGAACTCGCTCTGTAGACCAGGCTGGCTGGTGGGCCCTGACATCGCCTGACTGCTTCCACAGGCTGCCAGTGCGGGCACATGCTTCTTACAGCCCGCTGGGGGACAAAATCCAGTCCTCACACTTTTATAAGCCATATCCTTAGCACCCCCTTTTACCTTTTTTTTTAAGATTTGTTTTGCTGTCTTTGAAAGGTCTCAAATTCACAGCGATCCCCCTGCCTCAACCCCCAGACTGCTGAGAGACAGGCATGTGCTATCACACCCCACCTGCTATGTATATTTTGAACTTATGAACTTAGGCCACTTTCGGGACACCGCACGCACAGAGGTCAGAGGACAAGTCTGCGGGTCAGGTCCCCCTCAGGTTTGGCGGAAAGCGCCTTCCCTACTGTGTTAGCTCGGGGAGGGGGGGGGGGGACGGGGGGGGGGGGAACGAAGCACGGACAAGCGCTACGGGATGACGGAGGCCGGGCTGCGGATGGGGCGGCCGCGGCGGCACAGCTGGGAGGGTGCTGTGTGGCCGCAGGCCACACACACCACACTTCTCCACTCCAGCCAAGCTCTAAATCCTTTCCCGACAGGTATGGTGGCACCCGGGGAGTGGAGGCAGGAACATCAAGACTTCACCCTCAGCAACTCAGTGAGTTCAGGGCTAGCCTTTGCTACATAAGACCCTGCCTCAGCAGTCAAGTCTTTTCCACAATCATTCATTCCCAACTCCTGGAAGAAACCAGACTTCCATCGAAACGTCGGCCATGGAACTCTCTGTTCTGGTTACAGTGCAAACATTTGACACCAACTGTATGCAGGCACCTACTATTTGCTGGAAACAAGAAAAGCCTCAGCTGCCCTGAACTGTGAGTGACACAGGGTGACACACTTTTTATTTGTTCATTCATTCACCAACCGTGACTTTCTCTCTGTGCTGAGGGAGAACATGAGTCCCCCTCCATCACACAGGGGACTGGGTCTGCTGAGTCAGAAAATGGCATATCCCAACACACATTTCATCCCGGAGAAACAAGAAACTGGTTACAAACTCACCAAAGGCTCCAGCTGACCTGTCCCTGGCAGGTCACCTGGGAAGCAGGAAGTGGGTCTCAGAAACCAGGAACATGGGTGTCTGCAACCTAGGCCCAAGAGTGTGCAGAACATGCCATACGGCGAGGTCCCTGCCGCCCACGCTAAGCACCATCCTGTCCTTGACCCCGGAGGAACGTCTGACACCACACACTAGACATGGAAGGGTCAGGCACCAGGCACTGCACATGGCCAGGAACCCAGCAGGACCAGCCAAGCGGCCCAGCCACCCGGGGCAGTCACACCTTCCATCCAGGCCAGCTGTCCCCTGTCATGAATGTCCCCATCACCTGGTCCCCAGCACAGAGGCCGCCCAGGAGCCCAGCAGGGGCCTCCATGCTGATTCCAAACCTCTGGGGACCCCATGGAGGGCCACTTAGCTATCCGAGAGGAACAACCTCTGCTTCATGGCAGAAGTAGGAATACCCAAGGCGGCCGAGGTGACAAGTTACAGCGCCCCCTCCTCGGGCACACAACGGGTGACAACTACCTCCTCGGGTAGCAGCAGTGGCCCCCCTACTCCCACAAGTAGGCATGAAGGGGAACAACCGTCCCCTCGGGTGGCAGTGATGGAGCCACCTGTCCCCGCAGGTAGCAATGATGGAGACGGACGTCCCCGAGGTAGCAATGATGGAGTCCCCGTCCCATCGGGCGGCAATGGGGGTGACACGTGTCCGTCCTGGTGGCTGCGGAGCGGGCGCAGTCCCCGCGGGCAGCGGCGGTGGGCGACACCCGAGCCCTCGGGCGGCCGCGGCGAGGCCACCTGTCCAGCCCCGGGAGCACGGTGGCCGCTCCGCTCCGCGCCGCACCGGCTGGCGGCGTGGGGACACCTGCGGCGGCCGCAGCCCCGCCCCCGCGCCTCTCCCTCCTCCCCGCCCTCCTCCCGTCCCCTCCCCCGCGCTCTCACCCGCGCGGCCCGCGTCAGGCTCAGGTCCTTCATGACCTCCTCGAAGGCCGCCGTCTCCTCCGCTTGCTTCTGGTTGTGCAGTGCGATCTTCTCGCTAAATTTCCGCGGATTGTTCGAAGTCGCCATCTTCTCGCCGCCGCCTCCTCCTCCTCCTCCTCCTCCACCTCTTCAGCCCCCCCCCCACTCGCGGGCGCCACTGCGCAGGCGCCAGCCGGGCCCACGGCTGGGGAGCAGTGCGCAGATGCAAACGCGGCCCCGGAGCATGGCGCAGGCGCCCTGGGGCGGCGCGCGGCGCGGGGGTGAGACGCATGCGCGCACCTAGGGAGCGCGTTGGGAAGTGGGGGGTCGGGGGGGGGGACGGGGGGCGTGGCTACGCACGCGCCCTGCGGTGCGCGGTCGGCTGCACGGCGGGGGCCTGCGTGCGGGTCCTGTGCCGTCCCCGAGTGGCGGGAGCGGCGGAGGCGGCGGCACGGGCGCAGGCAGCACTGGCGCCCGCATTCACGGGGCTCCAGCTGTCACTGAGCAGTTATGGAGCGCACGCTGTACCCCGGGGCAGCGGCGCGAACCCGCAGCCGTGGTCCCTGGGCCGCTGGGGCACTCGGCCGGGGACGGGAGCAGGGGGCCCGAGGTGCCGCTTCTGGGCATAGCCTGGCTCGGCACACAGAAGCCGGGGCCGGTCCCCAGCAACACACACACGCAGTTACCATAATCAAGTTTCAGATCTAGAGAAATGTGCCGCGCCGTCTAAGAACAGCGACCCTGCTGGGTGTGATGGCGCAGAGTGCTGCAGCCAGGGGATCCGGAGTTCCAGCCATCCTTAGCTGCAGTGAGTTCAGTCAGCCCGGGACACGGGACGGAGACTCAGCGGGGAAGGGCACCTGCCGCCCTAGTGAGGGACCCGGCTCTGGATCCCAGCACGCAGGTGGAGCAGCTCACAAGCGCTTGCAACTCCGGTTCTCGGGCATCCAACGCCCTCTTCTGCCTCGGCGGGCGAGCGCGCGCACACAGATGCATAAGTGAAGTTTACTTTTAATTTAGAAATATTAGAGCAATGCTCCTCTCTGAACGGAGGAGGTGTGGATGGGGGTGGGTAGACGAGAGGAGGGCAGGGAACAGGAGGAGAGAGGGGATACTGTTCGGTATCTAAAATAATTGAAAAATGTTATTTAAAAAAAATTGAGCTAGGGAGATGGCTCCATGGGTACAAGCATGGGAACCTGAGTCTGAATCCCCAGCATACAAATAAAAACCAGGCATGGCCATGCATGTCTGTGACCTGGGTGTTAGGGAGGTGACGTCAAGTCATTGTAGCTGAAAGATGAGCTCCATGTTCAGTGAGAGACCCTGCCTCAAAGGAATAGGTAGACGGGAATGGAGAAAGACACCCAACACCTTCCTCTGGCATACACTCAGCAGTAAGTCATGGAAGCTGGGCACAGGGATACACATGTCATCCCAGCACATAGGAGGCTGAGGCAGGAGGATCAGGAGTTCAAAGTCATCCTCGCTACAATAGAGAATTCAAGGCCAGGCTGAGGGACTGTCTCAAGAAGACAAAAGAAGTTAAAAAAAAAAAAAAAAAAAAAAAGAGCCGGTCGGTAGTGGCGCGCGCCTTTAATTCCAGCACTCGGGAGGCAGAGGCAGGTGGATCTCTGTGAGTTCGAGGCCAGCCTGGACTACAGAGTGAGTTCCAGGAAAGGCGCAAAGCTACACAGAGAAACCCTGTCTCAAAAAACAAAAAAAAAAAAAAAAAGAAAAGAAAAGAAAAGGAAGGAAGGAAGAAAAGAAAAGAGATCAGTGATCAGAGAGACCCGAGAGCAGTATCACGGAGAGAGCTTGCTGCAGCCACCAGCACTAGGGAGTTGCAGGCTTTCGTGAGGCTCACTCCATGCCCCAGAGCATGAACCCCAGGGTCATCTTTAACGCCTTTCCAGTCTCACTCCATATTGCAGGCCCCCTCAACCAGACACTTCATCGGGTGGCCTGGAGTCTGCAGCGCCTCTGACTCCTTGCTGTGTGTGTCCAGCCCAGTCTTGTCAAAGCTGTCTGCTTTTCCATGAGTGCTCACAGGAGGGCCAGGAACCCACCCTTGGTCAGGAATAAAAGGGGGAGCTGAGTCTCCCAGTGGCAGAGGTGGCCAGGAAGCAGTCAAGCTGAGAGCAACAGCTAGCTGTCTCCAGTCACACAGAGGGGTCCTCGTCCCCTGGTTCACACCCCAGGGTTGGCAGCAAGATGGACCGGGGAAGCAGAAGCTAGGACCTCCTCTTTGGCGAGAGTGACACTAGAGGGCAGACCCACATTTGGCAGACTTTCCAGTGGGCAGCAAGTGCCACATAATACAACAGGTGGTAGATGAAGGCCAGGTGGCTGGAGAGGACGGATGCACAGGAGGTCGGGGGAGAGGACAGACTGGGAGGTGGTTTGGTTTTTGAGACAGGGTATCGTGCCGCCCAGGCTGGCCTTGAACCTGTGGAAAACTTCCTGTGTATCTTCTTGAGTGCTTGGAAGTGCTGAACCACCACACCTAGCCTTTCTTCTCCCAGATAGGGTCTCATGTAGCCCAGGCTAGCCTCAAACTCCCTACATAGCTGGAAATGACTTGGAACTTCTGATCCTCCTGCCTCAGACTTTCAAGCCCATGGGTCACCACAGTTTTGAGCACTTTCTGAGGTGTGTGTGTGTGTGTGTGTGTGTGTGTGTGCGCGTGCGCGCGCGCCTGCATGTACAGGGGCCCGCGCATGGGAAGGAAGGCACATGCATCTATAGAGGTCTGAGATTCACTCCTGAAACTTAGTTACTGTAGGAAATGGAACACACACTCCCGTGAACCTCAGTGTCCTCCTTGGTCACTCCCACCTTCATTTTAGCGTCATGGCCTCTCACTGAGCCCAGAGATTGCTGACTGGCCAGCAAGTCCCAAGAATCCTCCAGTCTCCGCCTCCCTTGTGCTGGGATTACAGATGCACCCTGCCGTGACAGACATTTCCTGTGAATGCTGGGGATTGGACCTCGGGTCAGGCTTGCAAGGCTGACCCTTTGTTGACGGAGAGGCGCCCACATCCCCAACCTTCCTGACTTGTGCCAGCACCTCATTTCAAGGTTGCTCTAAGTTTGCAGTCTTTATACCTGTGATACCAGCACCAAGGAGCCTGAGGCATGATGACGAAAGCCAGCCTGGGCTGCATAGCAAGACCCTCCTCAAAAATGAAAGTCAGGGGCTGGAGAGATGGCTCAGTGGTTAAGAGCACTGACTGCTCTTCCAGAGGACCCGAGTTCAATTCCCAGCACCCACATGGCAGCTCACAACCATCTGTAACTCCAGTTCCAGGGGACCCCAGACATACATGAAGGCAAACAGCAGTGCACATAAAATAAGTAAATAAATTATTTTAAAAAAATTAAAAACAAGGGGCTGGTGAGATGGCTCAGTGGTTATTCTCTGCTGTTCCAAAGGTCCTGAGTTCAATTCCCAGCACCCACATGGCAGCTCACAACTGCCTGATGCCCTCTTCTGATGTGCAGATATATATGCAGACAAAGTACCCATATAAATGAATGAATGAATAAATAAATAAATCTTGAAAAAAATTAAAAACAAAGTTTAAAAAAAATGAAAATGAAGGGGCTGAAAATGAAGGGGCTGGAGGAAGGGCTATCTCCAGCAAGTGTTTGCTGGTCTCCCAAATGACTCCAGTTCTGTTCCCAGCTCCCACAGGAGGAACTCGTGACACCTGTATCTCCGGTCCCCCGGGATCAACTCCTCCTGAGGCCCCTGCACGCTCATTCCCACACACAGAAAGAGAGAGAGGAAGGGGGACTTAGAACGGGACACACATCACACACGGGTCTGCAGTGCAGAGGGTGACTGTGAAAGACACCGCACAGAGGAGGATGGAGCCTTGAGGTGCCAAGACTGGGGGGGCCTATCCTGCATCCAGTGCTCAGGCTAGGGAACCAGGCCTGCACACGAGGCCTCTGTGCACCCCCACACCTCTGCTTAGTCCATCTTTCCCATCTGGCACTGCCTGAGACCACCATTTCTGTCCAGCAGAGCAGAGTTGGGACACACGCCTGTCTGCCAGCTAGTTCTTGCCGTCATCTAGAGAGGTCAGAGGGCACAGACAGGGCCCTCAGATGCCAGGAACAGATTAAACACAGGGCCACGGCTGGCTAGGACTGGGCCCTGACTACAGTCCCAGACTCCTTCCCACGTGGCTTCAGAAGGCTTTAGCGAACTTTAACACGGGTTGGTTAAATACCAGCTGACTCTAAGCTCAGATCTCAAGGGCGACCCTCACAGCCACAGGCAAACGGGGGGCAGAGGGCTGGAAGGGCACAAAGGTCAGCAAGTTACACCTGGGGCTGTGTTCTGCACACCCCGCCCACCCCACAGCCCCCTGCAACTGGATCTTTTCTGACTCCCAGGTGGTGGAAGAGCCAGCCTGCTTCCTGGGCAGTGGCTTGACCATGACCTAAGCGCTCCTGATCCACTGACCAACCCCTCAGGCCTGACGGAGGTGACGTGGAGAGAATCGATAGAGGGACCCTCTTCCTCTTCCCCTCAAAGGAAATTGCAGGATGTGGTGGCACACACCTGTCACCCAGCACTGGGGACACTGAGGTGGGAGGACTGAGACTTCCGGGGCGGGGCCCAGAGAGGTGGCTCAGTAGATGGTGTGTTGGTTTGACTAAGAATGGCCCCCGAATGGCCGGGCGGTGGTGGCGCACGCCTTTAATCCCAGCACTCAGGAGGCAGAGCCAGGTGGATCTCCGTGAGTTCGAGGCCAGCCTAGGCTACAGAGTGAGGTCCAGGACAGGCTCCAAAACTATACAGAGGAACCCTGTCTTGGAAAAAAAAAAAAGAATGGCCCCAAAGATGTGGTGGCGCTCACCTTCAATCTTAGCACTCTAGAGGCGGAGGCAGGTGGTCTCTCTGAGTTTGAGGCCAGCAGAGCAAGTGTTCCAGGACAGCCAGGGTTACACAGAGTAATCCCATCTAAAAACAAAAACAAAAAAAAAAAGGTCCCACAGCTCATACAGTCAAATGCAAGTGTCACTATTTGATAGAGCAGAAGGTTGGTTAGGCGGTGTGGCCTCGCGGGCAGAAGTGTGTTGCTGTAGGGAAGGGCTGTGACGGTCTATGCTCAAACTATGCCTAGCTCAGTTCACTTCCTGCAGATAAAGATGGAGGACTCTCAGCTCCTTCTCCAGCACCATGTCTGCCTGCACGCCACCAAGTCCGGTGTGAGGATAATGGACTAAACCTGTGAACTGTAAATATCTCCAGAGTAACAGAACAGCAACTAAGACAGCAGGAAAGGCACAAGGCCCAGGTTCAATTCCCACACAGCCTCTCACAACCATCTGCAGCTCCAGTGCCAGAGGATCCAGCGCCTCCTTCTGGCCTCCTTGTGTATTGCACACACATTCACCAAGGCACACAGAAATAGTAAATTATAAATGACTATTCTTTTCTTTTTCTTCTGAACCCAGGGCCTTGTGCTTTCTAGGCAAGCGCTCTACCACTGAGCTAAATCCCCAACCCCAAATAACTATTCTTTTAAAAAAAACAAAAACAAAAAAAAAACAGGAGCTGGGAAACTGGCTTTGTGGGTAAACATGCTTGCTGTACAAGCATTGGGACTGAGTCTGGATCCCACACACATGTAAAAAGCTGGGTGTGCTGTAACCCAACACTGGGGAGCAGAGACAGGTGGATTCTGGGAGTTCACTGGCCAGTCAGCCTGGCTACATGGTGAAAGATTGTCTCAAGAAAATAAGGATGAGAGGGTGGAATATTCCAGATGTCCTGCCCTGGTCTCTACATGCTCGTAAATAGACGCAAAACACTTGCATGGATGCAACACACACACACACACACACACACACACACACACACACACACACACTCACAGACTTCTCTGCTTACACTCACACACAGACTCACACACTCACACACATTCACACACACAACACTCTCACTCACACACAGACTCACACACTCACACACACAACGCTCTCTCACACACACTCACACACACAACGCTCTCTCACACACATTCACACACACAACGCTCTCACTCACACACAGACTCACACACTCACACACACAGCGCTCTCACACACACACTCACACACACAACACTCTCACTCACACAGACTCACACACTCACACACACAGCGCTCTCACACACAACACTCACACACACACAACGCTCTCACTCACACACAGACTCACACACTCACACACACAGCGCTCTCACACACACACTCACACACACACTCACTCACACTCACATCACTGTCATCATCATTAATGTACTAATGACAGCGAAGTAAGTTGACCTTGCGCTGTGAAACCAGGGCAGATGGAAGCTGTCATGAAACCTGAGTCACCCCCAGCCTCAAGATCTCAGCCTGGCAGGGGACTTCTATCTGCGATCCTCTCTGGATTTTTCTCTCCTTCAAGGTTTCAGCTCATACATGTCTGCTAGCTAATACAATACATGCTACCTGTAGGCATGAAAACAGGTTTGCTGAGTGATTTTCTGCTTAGGGAACTCCTATTCATCCCCCAAAGCCTACTGCAAAAGGCTCCCTCTTGCAGGCATCTCTTTCTTTTTTTCTTTTTTTTCTTTCTTTCTTTTTTTTTTGTTTGTTTGTTTCTTGAGACAGGGTTTCTCTGTGTTGTTTTGGTGCCTGTCCTGAATCTCTCTCTGTAGACTAGGCTGGCCTTGAACTCACAGAGATCCGCCTGGCTCTGCCTCCCGAGTGCTGAGATTAAAGGCCTGTGCCACCACCACCACCGGCTGCAGACATCCCTTTCTGATTCCCAAGCAGAAGTGAGAATGCCTTGCCACACTGCCTGTCTCCGGACAACTCTCTGGGAGAGAATGGCCAGATGCTAAAGGACACTACCTGAGATGCAGCGCACACCTGAGAAACCCCTCACCCTAGCTGCTGTGGGATGTTCTGTATGCTGTGAATGTGTTGCTCTGATGGGTTGATCGGTCAGTAGCCAGGCAGGAAGTATAGGCGGGATAAACAGACGAGGAGAATTCTGGGAATAGAAAGGCTGAATCAAGATGCTGCCAGCCATCACCATGAGAAGCAAGATGTAAAGATATGGGTAAGCCACGAGCCATGTGGCAAAGTATAGATTTATAGAAATGGGTTAATTTAAGACGTAAGGTCTAGCTAGTGAGAAGCCTGAGCCAATAGGCCATATAGTTTTAATTAATATAAACCTCTGTGTGTTTACTTGGGTCTGAATAGCTGTGGGACCGCGGGGCCACCGGGCAGGAACACAGAAAAGTTGTATGTGGTGTGTGTGTGTGTGTGTGTGCAGCTGGGTAGCCCCAGGTTTCCTCCCAGTACTGCAAATAACCAAAAGGTGGACCTGGAGTCCATCTGGATGGCACAGTCAGGTGAGGTCCCAGGTCGCGTCTACCCACCCTGCACTTGAGCCAGGAACCAGCAAGATGGCAGGCACAAAAAGGTTTGAAGCCCAGTGTGTTCCTGAGTTCAGACCCCAAGACCCACATGGTGGGACCGAGGGAATGGCTCCTGCAAACTGTCCTCTGACCTCATGCGCATGCACTCACGTAATATATAAAAACCTTTAAAGAAGCAAGGGGCTGGGGAGAGAGCGGTTAGGAGCACTGGCTGCTCTTGCAGAGGACTCGGGATCAATTTCCGGCACACACATGGCAGCTACACTGACCTGCCTTTTCCTGGCTGCCCAGCATCCAGGTCTCTGTTCCCATTTAGGAAGCTGGTCCACGTGAAAAGAAGTCCCTAAGTCGATGGTGGGGGTCCTCCTATTGGTTCCCATTCTCCACCTGTGCCTGTACCCACAGCCTTGGCCTTGGAATACTTTGGTTCTTTCTTTTCAGGGAGAAACGTCCACTGGTCACGTTGGCCTTGGCTTTGTGCTGTGCCCAGGGTAGATGCAGCTGCACAGCAGCCTCCTAGCGAGACCTCAGCAGCTGAACACGGTTCCCGTGGCCTTGGACACCGTGCGGCGGGAATGGAGTCTTGGCTTGCTGCTGGCCTCAGAAGTGTGCAAGACAGGAACACAGAGCGCTGCCAGTCAATAGCCTCACAGCCAGAAACAGACTGCAGCCTCATCAGCCTGGATGACACACTCAATGCCCACTCACCCACAGGAGAACCATGTGTTAACAATTCGTGCAGGGCTGTTTCTTAGGTGTTCTGTTTTGTTTTTGAGACAGGGTCTCACTCTGTAACCCCAGTTGTCCTGGAATGCTCTCTTACTACTTTTTTGGGGGAATGGGGGCTACTGAGACAGATTTCTCTGTGTAGCCCAGGCTGTCCTGAACTCACTCTGTAGACCAGGCTGGCCTCAAACTCAGAGATCTGTCTGCTGGGATTAAAGCCATGGGCCACCACGCCCTGCTGGGAATGCTCTCTTGAAGTCCAGGCTGGCCTTGAACTCAGAGATCTGCCTGCTTCTGGGGGTTAAAGGGGTGTGCCACCACACCTAGCTATGGGGTTCTTTCTTTCTTTCTTTTCTTTTGGTTTTTCAAGACAGGGTTTCTCTCTGTAGCATTGGAGCCTGTTCTGGATCTCACTCTGTAGACCAGGCTGGCCTTGAACTCACAGAGATCCGCCTGCCTCTGCCTCCCAAGTGCTGGGATTAAAGGGGTGCGCCGCCACCACCCAGCTGGGTCTTTTTCTTATGTAGCAGTAGCTGACTAATTCACAGATGTGCTGCCTCTCCTGTAAGCAGAAATATAGACAGAGGACACAGACTGGGCATGGTGGTCTCAATGAGAATGGCCACCAGTTGGTGGAAGTGGGGAGGATGACGCGGTGTAGACTTGTTGGAGGAGGCATGTCACTGGTTGGCTGTGAGCTTTCAAAAGCCCGCTCCATTCCCGTGTGCTCCCTACCTGGTGGTCGTTGTCTCACTGTGTGGCTTCTCAGCTGCTGCTCCAGCGCCATGGCTGCTGCGGCAGGGCTGGCTGCCGGCCAGGATGCCCACGGACTCACCTCTGAACCTGCAAAGCCCAGTGAACTCTCCCTTCCTAAGGTGCCTTGGTCACGGTGTCAGACGCTTCATAACTAAGACAGGAGCACCAGGTGAGGGCTTTCCTACTCAACGAGGTGGAACAGGGCTGGCAAGATGGCTCCGTGGGTAAAGGAGCTTGCCACCAAGCATGATGACCTAAGTTCGGTCCCTGGGTCGCACGGGGTGGAAGAAGACAACCAGCTCCTGACGGTTGTCCTCTGATGTGGTGTGCAGTGACAAGGTAAGTGCCCTCAGCATCCAGGACTATGACATCCCCCAGCTCAGCGTCTGGCACCTCACTCCTTTGCTTCTTCTTAGCCCGAACTCAGGCCCTGGCCACTTCTGGAAGCTACTGCACATCTCCCTTTGTAGCCCAGGCTGGGTTAGACTTGCAGCCCTCACGTCTCAGCTCTAGGCTGCTGGGATGATAAGTGTGTACCACCATGCCCAGTTTTGTGTGCAAGGGTGTTACCTCACAACTGAATGCCGGGCCTCACACATGCTAGGGGAGCACTCTCTTGGAGCTGCGTGCCTGTCCGTCACATTCACATTATGTGTACGTGTACAAGTAGAGGCAGGAGAATGAGCGTGCTGCTCTATGATGGGCCCTGGAGCTGGGGTCTCCGCCCGCCACAGCACTGGGGTTACAGACGCTCCAGTTTCTTTGTGGGTGCTACAATCTGAACTCATGGCACTCTTAGCTGCTGTGCCATGTTCTGTTTGGTGTGCATGTGCTTGGCGTGTGTGCACACCATGGAACACACACGGAGGTCAAAGGGCAAGCCGCAGGTGTCAGTTCTGGCCCTCACACGTGGGTCTGGGGGGTGAATTCTAGCCATCTTGCTGGCCCCTAATTTTGAATTGTTTGGTCTCAGCTCTCCAAAAATCTGTCTGCTGCGTCTTAAGTAGCATTTTGAATAACAAGGAGTCTGAGGTCCAAGGTCCAGGATGGGAGGATGGATTGTGACTTTAAGGGTTTAGGAGGCTGGGATGTCTCCATGATCCACTTACCTTGCTCATCACAGCCACAAGATGGCTGCATTAGCTCCTGGCATCCTGTCCACAGAGGAAGCAGCCAGTGAGGGAGGGGCAGCAAAGCCTCCCTCTTGTCCAAAGAAACTTCCGACCCCTTGGAGCTTGCTGGCCAGAGCTGGGAGCTGTGCCCGGATTGAAAACAACCGCATCCATCAGCAGTGCCAAGAACGGTGCGGACCGAATCTTAAATCAACCCCTGCGGCTGGGCACATGGCTGCTGGCAGCGTATCAGAGTTCAGCTGGTGAGGAGGGGGCTGTGGCTGCTGGGTCAGCCCCGGGGAACCCTGGAAGGCAAGCTTAGCAGGGGCCCTGCCTGGACGGGAGTGCCACAAACGCTGGGGTTGGGATGCTGATTGGCACTCACCTCTCTTGTGTATGGGCATCTTCTGGCCAGGTCCCCCTGGGCTAGGTCCCAGGCTGCAGAGACTCAGCCAGGTGCCGCCAGCACTGGGGGAGCGCAGGGAGCTGAGCCGTGAGAACTTTCAAGCTGGAGCTGACTTCTGGAAAGCAGAGCCAGGGGCGGGCTTCCAAGCTGGCCAGGTCCAGGCAGATTCCCACCTCACACGGCTCCCTGGAGGCCCCCTTGGCCTGACTCACTGCGAGGCCCTAGAAGTCACACTTGGCCTGTCTCTCGGGCCTGCAAACCGCCTTCCCCTGAGAGGGCAGTTTCCCACAGCCAGAGCCCAGGTGTGGAGGGAGGCGCCTGAGGACCTTGGCCAGGCCTCTAGAAGAAGCAGGAAGCAGCCCAGTGCCCCAGGTTCCGGACGATTCAGATCCCTAAGACTTTAAGATAAAAGGCAGAGAGGCCAGGGCAGGGCTGCTACCGACCTGCAAGAGGGCATCTGCCAGATGCTGGAGCTGGCTTCTGTGTATGGGACGGGATAGGAACCAGGGGCTCATACATACTACGTCTGCCCTTTGCCACTGAGCCACGCCCCCAGCCCCTCACTGGGGATTCTAGGCGGGGCTCCACCCTGACCACGCCCCCAGCCCCTCACTGGGGGATTCTAGGCAGGGGCTCCACCCCTGAGCCACGCCCCAGCCCCTCACTGGGGATTCTAGGCGGGGCTCCACCCCTGAGCCACGCCCCCAGCCCCTCACTGGGGATTCTAGGCAGGGGCTCCACCCTGAGCCACGCCCCCAGCCCCTCACTGGGGATTCTAGGCGGGGGCTCCACCCTGAGCCACGCCCCCAGCCCCTCACTGGGCGATTCTAGGCGGCGCTCCACCCCTGAGCCACGCCCCCAGCCCCTCACTGGGGATTCTAGGCGGGGGCTCCACCCTGAGCCACGCCCCCAGCCCCTCACTGGGGATTCTAGGCAGGGGCTCCACCCCTGAGCCACGCCCCCAGCCCCTCACTGGGCGATTCTAGGCGGGGCTCCACCCCTGAGCCACGCCCCCAGCCCTCACTGGGGGATTCTAGGCGGGGCTCCACCCCTGAGCCACGCCCCCAGCCCTCACTGGGGGATTCTAGGCGGGGCTCCACCCCTGAGCCACGCCCCCAGCCCTCACTGGGGATTCTGGGCCGGGGCTCCACCCTGAGCCACACCCCCAGCCCCTCACTGGGGGATCCTAGGCTCCACCCCTGAGCCACGCCCCCAGCCCCTCACTGGGGGATTCTAGGCGGGGCTCCACCCCTGAGCCACGCCCCCAGCCCCTCACTGGGGCATCCTAGGCGGGGCTGCACCCCGGAGACCTACCTCTGGCCTGGTGGGCTTCCCTTAACCATACGTGAGAGCATGTGTGTGTCTGAAGTGGTGCACAGGGGTGGGCATGTCCGGCTTGATTGTGTGAGCTCGTGAGTTGCTGTGTGTCCTTGCATTCAGGTGTGTGTGTGTGTGTGTGTGTGTGTGTGTGTGTGTGTGTGTGTACATATGCAGTGCAAAGGCGTGTTTCCCTTTCTTGGAAGGACACAGACATCCACTGACTGAACATGCAAGGCAGCTTCTGCTAATTAAAAACAGCTTTTTCATGTTTAAAGTTTACAATACGAAAAATAATTTTCCTTTCTTTAGGGAGGTGGAGTGGGCGCCAAGGAAGGGGCAGGGCCCCCAAGAACATTCCATAAACTGGCTCAGATGGATCTGCACAACCCCCTGGTTAGATACAGCAGTGCCTACCCCCACCCCCCACCCCGGCAGGCGTCCCTGCCAGTTCATTGGGGACAAGATGTTGTGAGGTGTTATGTGATCTGGGGAACTGGTGGCTGGCAGACACTTCACCCTGCCCTCTGCAGGGCTGTGCTTCTCCATGGAGGTACTCTCCCTGGGGGAAGCTCAGGTTGTGGGGAGCTGGAATGTCTTGGTGGGTTCCGTTGGGATGCCCTTGCCGGCCTTGGCTCCTCCCCTCCACACATCAGCTTTTATTTTAGTAGCCACTGCCTGAGCCTTGCTGAGGACAATGGTCCGGGCGGTAGAGCAGAGACCTTGGGGTGAGGTGGAGACAGGCCCCGCTGACGCCCCGTCACGGCCTCTGAGGCTTGTCTCCAGTGGGTGTGCAGCTCAGCAGTGAGAGAAGCTTCTGGGGGCTGCAGCTACCTGGAGGTCCCTCGCTACCCCCCCCCCATCCTCTTCCAGACTGCTCAGCTCTGGCATCCCGCAGCCCCAAAGCCAGCGGCCAGGCAGGCTGCAGGTACTCAGCACAGTGGGCTCCATCCTTCCACCAGAGTCTTTATTAAAGAAAAGGACTGATCAGCAGAGGCCCACAGCAAAGGAGCGGGTGGTTACTCATGCGGTGAGGGGGTCACACAAAGGCGACATCCCTCTGTCTGTGAGCAGCACGAGACACTTTAATCGCCAGAGAACAAGTCTTACTGGAAGGCAGTGAGGCTGGCTTCCTTCAGCAATGAAAGTGAAACAAAACACGAAGGTGAGACGTCAGCGTTTAAACAACAAAACAAAACACGGATGACGGCCCAGCGGCCACCCGGAGCTCATGGCCACAGCGTCCCCTCCCACGGCAGGGTCTAGGACCCCTGGGTGGGTCAGACATGGAGTGTGGCCATTTGCAGGCAACATGGGAGAGGCCATTCATTCTCCCCCACAGCCTCAGGCTACATTGGGGTCAGACAAGGCCACCCCACCTGACAGAGTGGGCTTTTGTGTTTCCTGTTTTGGTTTTTGTGGGTTTTGTTCTGGGACAGGTTCCCTCCCTCTCTCTCTCTCTCTCTCTCTCTCTCTCTCTCTCTCTCTCTCTGTGTGTGTGTGTGTGTGTGTGTGTGTGTGTGTGTCTGGCCCTGGCTGGCCTAGAATCTGCAATAATTCTCCCATCTCAGCCTCCCGAGCACTGGAGCAGGCCACTACCCTCACTTGGCTGTCTTCTTAGAAAGGTGGGTGGGGCACAAAGGATGCTGGCTTCCCGATTGGCCGGAAGCCTCGCGGGGATGCTCCTGGAGTGCGCATGTCAAGCAAGGCCAGGGAGCTTGGGGGTGAAGACATGTCTCTGCATCTGCCCACCTGTCAGGGTGCCTCTGGGACGCCCTCTGGCTCTTGCCTCCTGAATGGTTGCCCAGGTACCAGGAGAGCTGATTTACACTCTTGATTGGGTGCCATGGTGCCATGGTGCCCCATGGATCAGAGAGCAATTTCAAGAAGTCAGTTTCTCTTTCTGCCTGGTGGGTCCCGAGACAGAACTCTGTTGTCAGGCTTGGGGCAGTACCTTTACCCACGAGGCAGCTGGAATTTTAACCACCCGGAACACAGGGAGGGCGGTTTTCACTGGGACTTGGATATTTTGCGTCCACAAGCTCATTTCTGAGTGTCTGGTCAGGATGGAGGGAAACCGAGGCTGAGCCACCCCGGACAGCAGAGACGCACATTGGGCAGTGGCTGCCGTGGTACCCAAACCTCTGGACCAGATATCTCTGCTGGCTCAGGGGTGAGACGTGGGGAGCCCGGGGCTGGGGGTGTCTCACACTCGCGGCCGGGATCCGAGCTACCTCCCGTGGCCAGCGCGGGGCAGCAGGACGGCGGCGCAGGCGATGCCGGCGAAGGACTCCGGGAAGTGCAGGTCTCTCTCCCACTCATCCGTCTCGGTGTTGTACACTTGCACAATGCCCGTGACGTTGTTCAGCCTCCAGTTGTAACCACCAACGATGTAGATCTTCCTCTCCAGCAGGCAGCAGCCGGCCTCCGACTGGCCAGCGCGCATAGGGGCCACGCTGGTCCACTGATCGGCATCGGGCACATAGTACTCCACTGCTAGGACATCGAAGCAGCGGTCCACATGGTCCATGCGGCCGCCCAGGGCGTAGATGCGCCCAGCGGCGCCCAGCATAGCGTGCAGCACGCGAGGCTCGCGCATGGGCGCCCTGGGCTCCCACCGATCGGCTGCAGGATCATAGCACTGCAGCGCCTTCTTGTCCTCGGCGGAGACACCATAGCCGCCTGAGATGTAGAGGCGACCAGCGGCCGCGGCGCCCGCGTGGCCCCAGGTGCGGCGCTTGAGCGGGCAGGCGAAGTCCCAGCTGTCCCGGCGCGGGCAGTAGCGCTCCACGGAAGCCAGGCTGCCTGCGCGATTGCGGCCCCCGGTGGCGTACAGCAGCCCGCCGAGTGCTGTGAGCTGGAACTGCACGCGGCTCTCATGCAGCGCCCTAAGCCGCAGCCAGCGGTTGCGCTGCGGGTCGTACCGGTAGCAGGCGTCCACAGCGCCCTCGCCGCTGCGGTGCTGAAGATGCTGGCCACCTGCCACGTACACGAAGTTATCCAGCACAGCCACGCCCGCGTGGCTGCAGCCCAGCTCCATCTCCGTGAGCTCTCGGAAGTGGCGGGCCCCAGGCTCAGGCAGCTGGAACACCTTGCTGCTGACCGCTCGGTCACTGTCGGTATAGGGTGTGCCTCCGAAGGCCACCAGGGATGCCACGTCCGAGCGCACAGCTGTGCGTGGCGACTGCATGTCATGCTGGCGACAGGGCAGCACGTGGTAGCTGAAGGCCTCCAGCAGATATTGGCGGCACAGGGCGTCGTCCAGCATGACATCTAGTGTCTGCACACTGTCCACCAGCTCGGCAGGCTGCATGAGCGGGAAGCGCACGTGGCGCAGCACGAGGCTGGCACGGGCACGACGGGCGGGGTCATGCTGCAGCCAGCGCACGGCAGCGCGGAAGAGGTCAATCTCAGCACAGCTCTGCAGACGGTTGCTCTGCAGGAAGAAGACAAGGCGCTCCAGTGGCAGGCGCAGGAAGTCCTCCTCGGCCGCAATCTGCAGGAAGTGGCGGAATGTGAAGGCGTCCACCGACTCCCGCAGGGACGCCAGGCTGAAGGTGGTAGCCATCTGGCCAATGTGCAGGCACGTCTCCACGCTCATGGCGGCTTTCAGAAAGTCCTCACACAGCTCCACCACTGGCAGCATCTGCAGGAACACAGCGGCACCCAGCACGTCCTGCACGCAGTCCAGGTCCAGCGTCACCTCAGCGCTGTAGGCAAAGTCAATGATGTGGCGCAGGCCTCGCGCAGACACACCCTGCAGCTGGATGACTGTCTGGCTGGCTTCGCGCATGCCGCCGGTGAACATGGCCCTGGAGGTGGCAACACACCGTGAGCAGGTCTGTCAGTGTGCCCAGGCTGTGCTCTGTCCTCACCCCGGCCTCTCTGACCCTGTGCAGCTGCGGGGGCAGCCATTACTGCTGCAGACCCCAAGGCTGACCCGTGGGTCTCCTGAAGAGACACAGCTGCAGATGTGCAGGCCCTGCTGCCTTGAGCTCCAGAGACAGGACCAGCCTGTGCTCCCCACCACCAGCAAATCCAGCACCCACTCCCCAGGCTGCGGCCTGTGAAGAAGGGATCACAGGCCTGCCCTGTCCCCGAGCCTGTTACAAAGGCCCCAAGAGGTGCCTGCCCAGCAGTAAGTGCCCATTACTGCCGTCTTCAGGGACAAGTGCCAGAGACCTCACTCGGGCCCACACATGGCCCAGAATCAGCTCAGTCCTCAGCCTGTGTGAGAGCCCTGCTAGGAGTCTCTGGAGCCACGTGGCAGCTGGTGAGGGACGCAGACCCACACACGGGCTCTGGGGAGGCTTGGGGTTAAGTCTCAGCTTCCAGCTTGTGCTCGAAGGGTCTGTGGGACCCCTGGGTGACAGTCCTGTCATCCCAGAGCAGCCCTCACAACTGTGGGCAGGCTTTCCTGACACTGCCAGAGAGGGAGGGACCCCCTAGGGACCCCCCATCATCAAAGACGATGCCCACGGACAGTGGTACATGCTTCCTGCAGCCTGGGCTCAGGTCACACCAGGAGGGACGCCATGGGGAACAGCTCCCAGACCTGGCCCCTGCCTGTCCCTCAGGAGCCCCCACCAGCCCTTGGCCACTTCAGTGAGAAGAGGCCAGACCAGTTGACAGGATGGAGTTTTGCCTTTTAAGGCCTCATGGGCTACATTGCCAGAGCGGGGGTGCCTTTAAAAGGCAGTGCTGGCTGGGCCGCCCACCCGCCCCAAATCCAGAGTAAAAATAGCACCGATGCCCCGGTTGGCTTGGCTGCAGCAGCTCCCCAGAACGGCCTCACTGAGCCCCAGGGAGGGCAGCTGGGCCTAGAGGGACATGTGGCCCAGTACACACACCTGGGTGGCGGTGGACCTGGAAGACCTGGTCCTCTTAGGATGGGGGTCACAGCTCGGGAGAAGGAGACAGCACAGGTCTGTAAGGGCAACCATTGCTGCCCCCACCCCTGCTGGAGGGCACCCTAACCAGCCAGCTCCACTGGCCCTGTTCTGACGCCCATGTGTCAACGCGGCCGAAGCGTGGGAAACAGGAGGAGGGCTTGGGCTCAAAGAACCCCCAAACCCGCGGGCTCCACATTCCCTCAGCTGTGTGCTTTAGTGACGTGGAGGGGCCATCACGGCGGCAAGGGGTCGTCGTTACTTTGTCCTTCGTGGGCACACATGGCCTGTGCGCACAGTGCCTGCCTGGGCACATGAGGAGGTAGAAGCAGAGGATCAGGAGTTCACAGACATCCTGGGCTACATTGTGGGTGTGAGGCTAGCCTGGGCTACATGAGATCGTCTCAAGAGAGAAAAAGGGGTGAGGGGCAGGCAAGCCTGCAGGATGGCTCAGTGGTTAAGGCACTTGCTGGTAAACCTGACAACTGCGTTTGGTCCCCAGGACCCACACAGTGACAGGAAAGACCTGGTGCCTACACACTGTCCTCCGCCCTCCACGCTCACCAGGGCTCATGTGTGGCTCACTCACCATTGCACACACATACGCACAGACATGAAAATGAATAAAAATGTAAAAACAGAGGAAGTGCTTACCCAGTACACATGAGGACTGAAAAATAAAAGAAACTTAGAAAGAAATCATAGGCCAGGTGTGCTGGCATGCCTGCCGCCTCAGCGCCAGAGGATGGGGGCAATGTGCAGCGGAGGCTGATCCACACTACATAGTAAAACACTGTCTCTAACACAGGGAGGGGGCAGAAGTGTGAACTCGAGTCCCCAGGGCCGACTTACCTAAAGTAGTCACTGCAGGCCGCCAGGACCACCTTGTGCGCATGGAAGGCTTCGCTGTTGACAGTGAGGACCACGTCCAGCAGCTGGCCCTGAGCACGGAGGGCAGCCAGGCCCTGCAGGAGGCCAGTGCTGTGGCCGGCCGCAGAGAAGGTGCACTTAAGGGTCCCATTCCGGTCGGCCAGGCTGCAGGGACAGCAGAGGAGACATGACTCAGAAACCTCCAAGTGGGGTCACACGCACAGTGACATGGAGGACACTTGGAACTGTAATCCTGAGTGACAGCAGCGGTCACAACAGACAACTTCACACAGAGGAGGATGCAGGGTAGCCAGCACAGGAGGTAGAAGGGGAAGAGAGTCTCCTTGTGGAGGGATGGAGAAGCCTGTGCCATACAGGAAATACTACAAGACTGTCTACCTGAAAAAGGACTGCCTGGGGCGTGGCTCATAGGTGGAGCCCCTGCCTAGAACCCCCAGTGAGGGGCTGGGGGCGTGGCTCATAGGTGGAGCCCCTGCCTAGGATCCCCAGTGAGGGGCTGGGGGCGTGGCTCATAGGTGGAGCCCCTGCCTAGAACCCCCAGTGAGGGGCTGGGGGCGTGGCTCAGGGGTGGAGCCCCGCCTAGAATCCCCCAGTGAGGGGCTGGGGCGTGGCTCAGGGGTGGAGCCCCTGCCTAGAATCCTCAGTGAGGGGCTGGGGGCGTGGTCAGGGTGGAGCCCCGCCTAGAATCCCCAGTGAGGGGCTGGGGGCGTGGTCAGGGTGGAGCCCCGCCTAGAATCCCCAGTGAGGGGCTGGGGGCGTGGCTCAGGGTGGAGCCCCCGCCTAGAATCCCCAGTGAGGGGCTGGGGGCGTGGCTCAGGGTGGAGCCCCCGCCTAGAATCCCCAGTGAGGGGCTGGGGGCGTGGCTCAGGGGTGGAGCCCCGCCTAGAATCCCCCAGTGAGGGGCTGGGGGCGTGGTTCATGGGTGGAGCCCCGGCCTAGAACCCCAGTGAGGGCCTATACACATTACATCCCAATACTCTGGAATGGAAATAGGCGGATCAGGACTAACCTATTTCATAAACACAAATAGGTGGAGTGTGATGGCACACACCTTTAGTCCCAACATTGGGGAAGCAGAGGCAGGTGGATCTCTGTGAGTTCAAGGTCAGCCTGGTCTACAGAGCAAGTTCAGGACAGCCAAGGCCACACAGTGAGACTGTCTAAAACAAAGCAAGGAAAGCCAAAAGACGAGCATACCCTCAAGCCCATCTATAATGCGAATCTTAAAAGGGTCTTTTAATAAAAACCCAGAGCCAGAAATTGGGGTAAACACTGAAAGATTAGAGAGACAAAGGAACAAGCCACCTCTAACCTCTAGCACTCCTCAGTAGAGAGGCTTTGGATCCTGTCTCCTCAGGCCTTATGGACCTTTCTCTGCCCTGCCATATTACTTCCTGGGGTTACAGGCGTGTGTGCTTCCTGAGCAAACGAATGAGATCTCAATCATGGGATTAAAGGTGTGTGCCACCACGGCCTGGCTCTGTTTCTCTCCTAGACTGAGTCAATCTCATGTGGTCCAGGGTGACTTTGAACTCACAGAGATCCAGACTGATCTCTGCCTCTGCTAGGATTAAAGGTGTGTGCCACCACTGCCTGGCCTCTATGTTTAATGTGGTGGCTTGTTCTGTTCTCTGCTCTTCAGGTAAACTTTATTAGGTACACGATATATCACCACACTCATCAGTGGTCTGTCCTCATTTCCTTGACTCAGTTTACCCCGTCTAGCCCCCAGCGGCCCCTCTGCTGTTCCCTTCAGATACCCCTTGCTGAAGCTCTGCACATAATACCCGCCCCAGAACACAGGAGGGGCAGTGGCGCTGAGGGCCTCCATCAAGCCTCCCCAGCCCATACCCTCCCTCTTCCCCTCCCCCTGCTGAGTTCTTGTTCATTCTCCTCCCCGCCTCTCTCCACCATCCACCCTTTGGGACCTGCCCTTCCATTCTCGGGCCAGGAATGTGGGGCACTGGACTTTCCAAGAAATGAAGAGGAGGGAAGGTTCTGGGACCCCAACCCACCAGTCCCCAAATAAGGAGCTTTCAGAACTGGATCCTGTTCCAGCTGCACAGAGCACCCTGACTCCCGAGACCCCTGGCCAGTTGCCCAATTTGGTGGCCCTTAGAGACCCTTAGGCGGAGGATCGGAGGCACTTCAGGGCCAGGCACTGCCGTGTTGATAAGGTGGTGGTGCCCAGACCCAGCATAAGGGTCTGTGGTGTGGTGAGACACAGGCTGCCCTGGAGAGGAAGCCATGAGTCCTTATGGCGGCAGGAAAGCCCAGGATCAGCGCTTAAAGCCGAAGTCTTGGGGACTGGCCAACAATGTAGGGTGCCTGGCTGCTGAGGTTTTGGGGGGAAGGCGTCCAGGTAGACCCAAGACTCTGGCTTGTCATGCGGTCTCTCCTGGACCAGGTGGAGGGTGCCAATCTCAGCACCTACCTCTGTCTTCTTTGAGCACAGTGACACTCTGGCTAGGTTACTGTGGCAGTCTGAGCCTCTTCTCTGATTCCCAAACCCCAACAAACTTGGGACTCAGGGCCACCCTCACCAGCCCAGTTCCAGGGCTTTCTGTGGCTTGGTCTCCAGAGTCTTGGGATGCTTAGGCTCCTGACGACATCGTTCATGAGCCTACAAGGGTCTGGGGAAACTGAGGCACTCAGTGGATATATAGTCTGTACAAGGCCAAAGATTGTCAAAGCACACATGCCTAGCCTCCTGTCCCAGCTGCAGATGGGGCCATGGCATCGAGAGCCGAGGGACAGGAACTAACCTAGAGCTGTGTGGAGGCTGCAGCTGGCACACCTATGCCTGCCCCGAGGGAAACAATGAGGCTTCTGGGGTCGGTGTCTGTGTCTGTGTCCATGGAGCCCTGAGCTCCAGGCTTGCCTGAGCCTGTCTGATCCAGTGCCGTGGAGGCCTGGGTCAGGGCAGAAGCCACAGACCAAACCAGGCTCAGATGTCACTGTGGGGAGGTGACAGCCTGTGTGACCCTGTGCACCCTCCTTCTTGGAAGATAGAGGTGCATCTCCCTCCTGGGGGAGGGGAGCTCACAGGGTTCTGAGGCAGGAGGATTGCTGCAAGTTTAAGGCCACCCTGAGCTGAGTAAGAGCCTGTCTCAATGAAACAGAGCAAGAGTCCAGCACGATGGTTCAACACGGGAAAGTGCCGAGCCCGCAGACATGGAAGGTCAGACTCGTGTGAGCTGTCCTCGGACCTCCACACGTGGGTACTCATTCCCCCAAATAAATGAATGTAACAAATAACAAGGCACCGGAGACTCACAGGCTGGCTACCCCTGGAGTAGCAGGGACCCTCCTCCACATCTTGAGGGCTGGCACGCACACTTTCTTCCACTGTGGTCCCGAGTCAGCCATGGCTGCAGGCTAGCCTGAGCCGGCTTCGAGGGCCACCAATACCAGTGGCCCCTGAGGCAGGGCAGTGTCTTAGCCCTGCCAGGGCACCTGGACCTGTGCCAGGGTGGCCCGGGTCCTCTTCTTATCCTGCACCAATCATTTAGTCGTCTGCTCACTCGTGACCCTGCCTTGTGATATCACAGGCTTCAGGAGGAGCAGCGGGACAGGACACCTGTGTCCACCTAGATGAAAGGTCTGGGAGGGGCCACAGTGCAGCTGTTCATCCAGCTGGCGGGGAGCTAGCCCCCATTAGGATAGGTGGGACAGGCAACATGGCACAGTAGATAAAGGTGCTGTGGCCAAGCCTGGCAACCTGAGTTCAGTCTCTGAGCCTCACATGGTGGAGAGAACGGACTCCCACGGGTTGTCTTCCGACCTCCAGTCACTGTGGCACAAGCCCACCCTCAAACACAGGTAAGTACAATAATAATAATTCCTAAAAGACCAGGGGACATATAAAGGATGTGGCAAGAGACCTCTGACACATCGGATCAGCTTTTCTCAGCTGTCAAGGGAGCAAGGTCCTCTGGAGTCACCATGCAGCGCCACAGCCCACAGATCCTCCTGGGAAGGGACGAAAAGGGAGGAGCAAAGACTTCCAGTCACCTAGGGACTTCTCCTTAGTTCAGGGAGGTTTGGGACAGGAGAGTTTGCACCAGGTGTAATGCACCAAGTGGAGCATGCATGCTTTGGACACTGAGCTACTATGATTCTCAATATGTAAAAAGTATCATGAAATTAATATAAAGCCTGCATCCTGATGAAAGGTGCTTGGGGCTGGAGCAATAGCTCAATGCTCAAGTACTGGCAAGTCTTGCAGACCCAAGTTCAGTTCTCAGCACCCACCCTAAGTGGGTCACAACTAACCACCTGTAACTCCAGCCCAAGGGGATCCTATACTTTTTTTGCCTCCACAGGTACCTCTCTTCATGTGGCACACGCTCACACAGACCTACACGTATATTATATACATAAATAAAAATTGAAAGTGCAGGGGCTGGAGAGATGGCTCGGGGCTAACAGTGCTCACTGCTCTTGTAGAGGACACAGGTTCAGTTCCCAGCCCCCACATGGAGGCTCACAACCATCTGTAACTCAGTCCGAGGTGATCTGACGCCCTCTTCTGGACTTCACAGGCGCTGCACACATGTGGTCTATAGACTTTCAAGCATGCAAAATACATGTCAATAAATAAACGAGTAAATAAACAAAGGATGATGCAGAGGCTGGAGCTGGGGGTTAACAGGAAGGGAAGCAGAGCCCTGAGACCTGAGAGGACACTCGGTGCTAGCAGGAGCTCGTGCCTTAGCGGCGCCATGCTGAGCCTTCCCCCTGGAAAGGGCTGTCACTCGGAACCTGTGAGGAATGGAACCTGCCACCCCATGGACAACAAAACCCACAGGTCCTTATGTTCCTATATCATGATGCACCTCTGTGGAACTGTCACCCCAGTCCTACACCTAGTGAAACCTACATGCCGTGTGTGTGACCGTCATCGTGCATTGTGAGGAATGACAAGGAAGGGGAGGTCACTGCTGCCTGCCTTCCACAGTGCCCAAGGTGCCAGAGGTCACAGGGAACAAAGCCGTCAACAGCCTCCCCCCCAGGGCTGGACCCTGCACTACACTGACCTGCCAGCAAGAAGCAAGTCACTGGGGCACTGGCGGCTGCCGGTCCAGGGCTCGGCAACGCTCTGACTGGACGTGTGGCTGGTCTACAGGAAGGTAACGAGGCAAATCCAGTCGGTCTACAGTCAAAGGGGTTTACTCTGGGCTAACTCACAACAAGCAAAGGGGGTTGGTCGCAGGGTCCAGGAGGGGTGGGGCCTGGTCCAGTGGGGTTCTCTGAACTCCCCTTCCTCCAAAGCACCAGCGTCCAGGACCCCAAGGTAGCCAAGAGAGCAAGCATATACGTATTCCAGGTCTTAAGGGGTCCCCTTTGGCCATTGTCTGGGGGAGGCAGGTACCTAGCAGTTTCCTGCTGCTCCTAGGGGTGGTGCTTCAGGGGCACGCAGACAGCCAGCCTGCACTGGGCCATCTTTGCTGGTGCCCTGTGCGGCTGAGGGTCCTACCATGGTGGTCTTGGTAACAGACACGCTGTCAGGCTGCCTGCAGGACAACGCTTCTCTCTACGCTCTGGGATTAGCGCTGTTTAGTCACGGCCACCAAAGCTGGGCAGCAGTTAACGCAGAAGCTTGGTCAAAGTGCAGACACTAAGTGACTGGGCGCTCGCCTGGAGAGGACACCTACCCCACACTCTCTAGGCTCAGAAAACACTGTGGAAGCAGAGCGGAGGGAATGTGAGAGCTGGCGGACGGGGAGGACTGGGGGGCGCTCTCCCCTGCTTACGGCTGCGTAAGAGCAAGAGTAAGCCAGGCTCAGCCAGCATTCCAGCAGGCAGCAGCAACACACACACACACACACACACACACACACACACACACACACACACCACACACACGCGCACGCGCACACGCACACGCGCACACACACACACACACACACACTCACACACACACACACACACACACTCACACATACACACACAGAGACACACACACGCGCACACACACACACACACCACACAGACACACACACACACCACACACACACACACACGCACGCACGCACGCACGCACACACACACACCACACACACACCACACCACACACACACACACACACACACACACACACACACAGACACACACCTGCACGCACACACTCACACACACGACACAAAGCAGGTAGTGGGTGGAGAAGTTGGGGGCTGCATAGGATCACAAGTATGAAATTACCAAAGATGAACTAAAGGGGTGTTTAAAAATGAAAGGCCTGTGTGTAGTGTGGACCCATTTTCCTCCCAATGCCGTCCACCTGTGGTTGCCTGCCTGAGGACAGAAGCAGTAGAGCAGGGAGGCTCTTGGGGTCCTTGTCACAGGTGGCCAGTGCCACATCCTCGGGTGGCAGGGAGGTGCTCAGGGCACAACCAGTATGAGCCAATGCACATTCTCACTGGTGAGGACAGCCCGGGAGTGCCAAGGAGCCAGGCGGTACTGCCCCAGGGAGGAAGAATGACCCAGGGCCTCTGTTTCCCAGAGTCCTCTGCTGTTACCTTCCTTGGGAACAACAAAAAGGTGTGTGGGGACCCAGAGGTGAGATGGCTGGACAGGTGGGATCTCTTGCCCCCAGCTGACAAGCTGACAACCCCCAGGACACACAGCACAGAGACGACCCCACAGGCTGTCCTCTGACTTCTAGAAGCACCCAGCGTCACGTGTGCACACGCACACGCAGAGGCAGGATGAGAAAATAAATGTGATTAATTGTTTTAAATGGGGACCCAGAGAGGTGACCAGAGTTTAGGTCCCCCAAGGAAATGGGTGGCCGGGGCCTCGAAGGCAGAGGCAGCAGACGTGGCCAGTAGTACCTCTGATCTGGTCTCGGCAGCTGGTGGCCTGAGCTGAGCTCCTGTCCCCTGGGCATTAGCAAGTCCCTGACAGACCACTCTGTCCTGGAGAACCGCCCCGGGTGCTCCGGGCCCCACGGTGCACACACGTACAGCTCAGCCGGGCAGGGGTGGACGCGAGGCGGTCTTGCCTGGGCTGACTGAGGTCACCTCTGCCAGCACCAGGACCAGCACTGGGAGGCGGGAGGACCCATTACTCAGAACAATTCTAGACAGTGGGCGGCCACATGGTGGGCCCCCCTGAGCCAGTCTGAATCTCCAGACAGCCACTCTAGTCATGGTGGCCGGCCCATGAGTCATCAGAGCCAGTGCGTCAGCAACCCCGGACCGGACAGTCTCCAGAGGCCACTCACCACCCCCCTGGCCACACCTCAGCCTCACATTCCATCTCAGGCTTGGCCCAGGCCCACCACCCAGCCACCCTGCCATCCTGCCATCCTGCCGGCCCCACGTCCCCAGCACTGCCCAAGGTACCCAGGCAGGGTCCAGGCCTGTGCTGGACACAGGCACACACCCAGGCCATCCAGGATGTTCGAAGGCCTGAGGTGGTGCATGGCCCTGAGGGGACGGCCTGTCTGGGACCCAGGTGTGGGGCCCTGCCCCCGCTCTGCGGGGTTCTCGGGACACCCTGTCAGAGCAGGCAGCTACAGGAGGAGCCCACAAGCCCTGCCACACCAGCTGTGGGGGGCCACACTAGTGACTGGAGCCTTGAGGGGCACTGGGAGCTGGCGAGGGACATGGGCCCCAGACCCTCCCAGCCGATGGCCTTGTCCTCGAGCCCAGGGTTCCAAACCCAGAATCATTCTTCTCAGAACGTCCAAAACCAGGCAAGAACAAGAAGGAATTTCATGGAAACATTTCTTTGGGGTTTAGTAAAATCCGTTCCCACCCCCACGCAGAGTGCAGCCCGCCTCGCCTCACACACCCTGTTCTGACGCCGCTCCCTGCTCCCCCAGCCTGGCCACTTCTCCTTCCAAAGCAATTTCACTTTTATTGTCCATGTGGCTGCTGGAGCAGACGCGGCCGGCCGGCTGGCTCGTGCCCCAGCTGTACACCGCCCCACCCTTGGTCCCCGACATGCAAGTGGGGGACAGAGCTTCAGGACACAGTGTGATGCCAGGCTGGCCACCTCAGATCAGCAACAGGGCCCCGGAACATCTTCAAGACCATTCCCAGAGAGCCTGGACGGGCGGGGATGCGGCAGGAGACAGTGGCCTGTCAATAGATCGGGTTGTCAGAGACCTTGAAAGAGGGGGGCGTGGGTTCAGGCTCTTTGGGCGCATGGTGGCCAGGGCTTCATCTCACTGGGTCCTCAGCTCACTGTGCCCACCTCTCTGTCCTCTCCGACCATCCTCAGGCCCTTGCACGGAGCAGGTACTAGGCTTCCCCAGGGCCCTGTGACTCCCCATGAGCTAGCAAATGTCCTTCCTGTAAAATAGGGAAACTGCCCGGGGGTGGGGGTGGGGGGTGTGGAGTGGAGACGCCTTTAATCCCAGCACTCGGGAGGCAGAGGCAGGCGGATCTCTGTGAGTTCAATGTCAGCCTGGTCTACACAGTGAGTTCCAGGATAGCCAAGGCTACACAGAGAAATCCAGTCTTAAAAAACAAAACTAATAATAATAAATAAAATAGGGAAACTGAGGTTCAGGGACCTCCCCTAGCTTTGGATACCTCATCTTCCTATCCACACAGCATTCTGTTCCCACCAACATCCCAGTGGTTCTGGCCCTGACTACCAAGGCAGAGGGTGTAGGGCTCCGGGGTCCAGCACACCCACCCTGTCCTGTTGCCATGGTTACCCAATGTTTCTCAGCTCTGGGCACAGCACTCGGGATCAACTCGCTGTGCTCTGGCACTAGGCAGGCAAGGCAGCGGCCCCCACTCTCACTCACGTCAGCAAGCCCTCCCCTGGGACTCTCCATGGCTCAGGGCCCACAGCCTGCCCCTCCTCCTGCAGTGGCCGACCTCTTTTCTGGGGCTCACCTCTAATGGGAAGGGGGAGGCAAGGCACCTGCTGTGGGCTTGCTCCAGGCTGGCCTGTGAGAAAAGAAAGCCGAAACTTGGGAGGAGCAAGCAGGAGCCCTTTAAAAGACCAGGCTGGGCTCTCCCCACCACCAGGCTCCCCAACATCTCCACGGAGGCACTGTGTCTGGGCTGCACCTGAAGACCTATCCTTGGGGGGGATGGGGGGGTGAGAAAGGGCTGCCTGGGTCTCCCTGGGAAGACAGCCCAAGAAGCAGAGGCTGCCTGTGTCTCTCTGGACTGGGGGGGGGGGCACTTCCCTGAAGGAACCAGCACCAGATCCCCCAAAGACTCCTGGGAAGTAAGGGTTGCTGTTCCCTAGCAGGTAAAGGTGAGCCCAGCAGCCTTGCCCAGCACCAGCATACAGTCCTCCTGGTCAGGGGAGCCAGAGCCCCTTGCTCCCTGGGAAATGGGTGGGGCGGGGGACAGTTGGAGAGCACTGGCTTGTAAGGTGGGATTCCAGGAAAGGTGTGCTAGAGGGGGAGAAGGCATGTCCATTTCTCGGGGGTCACGACCCACCCCCACCGCCGCCGCCGGGCCCCCAACCAGGCTGGGGCCATCTGAGGTTCTGGCCTCATGGCTCATGCCAAGTCCCACACTGGCCCAACTGTGGGGCTGGAGACCAGCAAGGAGGAGCCGCGCTCTAGAAAGAGGTCCCAGGAGGATAGTAACATGACACCTTCCTGAGCAGTGCCACATCCTCTGTCCACAGTTTATGTTATCTGGACTCACAGCTGGACCACAGTCCTGGGTGTCACCCTGAGAACGCCCTCCACACAGGGCCACACACACTCTACAGGCTGTGAATGGTAACGTGCAGTCCTGACTCTGGCTTGCTTGCTGCCTGGGAACTTTGGACATGAAACACTTTGTGGCACAGAGACTCACAGTTGCCCAAGACCACACATCAAACACAGGACTCCTTACAGTTCGGGCCCTAGCGCCCCACAGCCCCAACAGGCAGGTGAAGGACATCAGGGAGAGGCAGCTGGGAGGTTTCAAGCTCCAGGGCTAGGCCCACTTCCCAAAGCCTAGCTGAGCTAAGGCACAGAGCTCAGGAGCCAGAGGGGGCAGAGCACCCAAGCTGCACCCCAGAGGGGGATGCAATGGACCCCACTACGTACCCCATCGCCTCCCCTGCAGATGAGGGGAGAGCCTGCCAGCTGCCATGGGAGACTCCAGGCCCTGCCTGCCCGTCTCCCCTGCTCCCTGCTCCCCTCAGAATTTCCTCTATTTGCTCCTAGCCTGGCCCCCATGGCTAAAATGGAGGCTCTGGGGGGCCCGCCAGAAGGAGTCTTTCTCCTGCTAATCCTGGTGTTCTCCACAGTGAAGGAGCTCGGCCATGTGAGCCCCGTGGACAGTGGGCAGCAGGTCAGATGGCTGCAGAGGTGAGGGGTGGGGGGTGGTGGAGGGGTGGGTGAGGGTCAGTGAAGGAGGGCTTCGGTAGTGAGCACTCAGGAATGTGTGTCCCTGTCTCTAAGCACAGCCTCTACACACTCACACATGTGCAAGTGGTCAGCTCCCTACCATGACCCCCATCACCCTGCGCTCCCAGCAGCTTACAGTGAACCTCACTATCCTACCTCCATATGTAGTCTGTCCCTGGTCTCCCCCACAGCCCAGAGAGGTGCCTGTGCCAAGGTCCAGGCAGAGGGCAGGTGAGGCGCAGTCCTTGGCGCCCTCTCCCACTGACCTGAGTGGCCTTAGCCCTCACAAGGTCCCACTTCGGGTGGAACACAGCAGTGAGCCAGGCTTCCTTGGCAGCACCATGGGGCACATAGGTACACGCTAGGTACACGCGAGGCCACCTAGGCCACCCCAGCCTGCAAAGTCCCAGAGCCTCAGGCCAGAATCATCCTGGCAGCCCAGCCCAGGACCCTGATTACAGTCCAGCAGCAAATCTCTCCATTTTGCAGATGTCTAAACCAGCTCTTTCCCATTCAGCTTCCTCTCTTACACATTTTCCTGTGGTGGGGACCCCAGTTCTCTGCCCATGCAGGGGGATCTGGTACACCCACTCCTTGCTTGGCCAACCAGAGCCTCCTGGAGCCCTGGCCACCAAGACTGGTGAGAAGATGAAAGAGTGGCCTGCCTGAGCCAATCAGAACCTTCCCCGGGACTGATGGGTTTCTTTCTTTCTTCCTTTTTTTTTTTTTTTTTTTTTTTTTTTTTTTTGTTGTTGTTGTTGTTTTTGTTTTGTTTTGTTTTTTGAGACAGGGCTTCTCTGTGTAGCCCTGGCTGTCCCGGAACTTGCTCTGTAGACCAGGCTGGCCTCAAATTCAGAGATCAGCTTGCCTCTGCCTCTTGAGTGCTGGGATTAAAGGCCCATGCCGCCACCACCGGCCGGCATTCCCTGGGCCTTCTTAGACACCTTCCGATGGAGGGAGGTTCTCTTCCCCTGTGGAGTTACCAGGTTGGAGGGTGTGCAAGCCTAAGCCACCCTAAGCCGCCGGCTGGGGAGAGGGAACACAATTGAGAGTCTCCCAGTGTGTGCTGTGTCTGTCCATATACACGCATGCATGTGGAAGTCAGTGTCCCCTCCCACTGCCAAGACCCTAGGAGAACATGATGGCAAGGCCACTGAACCTACCCACCGGTCAGGCTGGCTGTCTTGAGACAGGGTCTTACTGTGTAGTCAAATTGGCCTGGAACTCAGACATCAGGTACCCTGCGCCACCGCTCTCCGCCAGTTTCTTGAGACAGGGTCTCCTGCTGAACCTAGAGGCAGACTGGCAATTAGCCAGCACCAGGGTCCTCTTGTCATGCTGGGAGGCTAAGCTGATGGCAAGTGGGCAGCAACCATGCCAGGACATCGCGATCCACCCTGGCCCCCGAGAAGCCTCAGAAAGCTCACCAAGATGCCAACACCAACCATGCCTTCCCAGAGTGTTGAAGGCTGTGGGCAAGGGGTGGAACCCACGCGGTAGGTACTTCCTGTGGATCAGGAACCTGTGTGTGTGTGTGTGTGTGTGTGTGTGTGTCCTAGATCACTCTACCACCATTGGCACCTGCTATGGACAGGAGACAGGGTGTGGCCAGCAGCTTTCCCCCGATGCAGCACACAGCAGATGCTGAGGTGGGTGGAGGGAGTGGGTGGAGGGGGTGTGTGGGGGCCTCACGGGACACCTGTCACCTGGCAGCTGCCCTACCCAGCCCAGTTCTGACCATCCGGGTAGCGGAAGATTCTGGGACATCCCTAGTCTCCGCTCCTGCATTCTGCTTTCAAGCCGGGCTCAAATTCTCCCGTCCCTTAGAGAACAGACTCCGGATATCCAGCCCAGACACCCCGCCCGGTTCCTGGCTTTGACCCCTGTGGAATTTCATGGCTGTGGTGTCAGAAAACATCCCCAGCCCCGATCCTTGAGTGAACACCCCCCACACACACACTAGGCCCCTTAAAAGCTAGAAAGTCACACCCTGCAGGCTGAGAGAGCTCAATTCCAGAAGCACTCACCCTACAGAAGAAATTAAAGCTCCCGCTGCTCCTGGGCACAGTGGACAATCGTCCCCATCAGGGGACTCCCAGGGCTCGGGAAGCCGTGCTGGGAGGGGTGGCGTAGAAAGGGCCAGGCCGGGGTTAACAAGTGTTAAGAGAGCCAGCCCGCCAGTCCGCACAGCTGCACGGCAGCTACTAGGGCAGGAGCCCCGTCTGGGGACCCGAGGCCCCACCTCCACTGCAGGCAGCTGGACCGCGGCCGCCTTCACTTCCCTGCGCAAGAGTGCTCTTCCCACTGATCCCTGAACCCTGTTCCCAAATGAAGAGTGACGGCTCTCGACCCACTGGCATGGGGGGCTGTGTATCTGGCAGGCGGCCCTCAGCATCCATGCTGGCTGCCGAGGTCCTGCCTCACGTCACATGCTCTAGAGGACATAAGATGTGACCGACCGGGCAGATTAGGGACACAGAGGCCGTCATCAGCTAAGGGCAAGGAAGAGGTCCTGTTGTGGGAAGCCGGGAGGCTCAGCAGGGGTCAGGCAGGTGTGTAATCTTAGGAAGGTCTCCTGGTCCAAGCTGGAGACAATGATTTATAATCAGGCCAAGGGCTTGGGCAGGACAGCTGGTAAGAGAAGACTCACCAGCTGGGGCTCTGCCCGCGGTGGCCACTAACTTCTTTTGCATGGAATGACAGTCTTAGGGCTGGAAAAACTCACGCTGGCCCCCAGGTCCACTGAGCAGAGAGAGCCCCAGGGCCTTTCTGGAAGAGACAAGATTGTGAGCCCAGGCCCCACGCCACCTCTGTCTATGAGACCCTTGCAGATGGCACAGCTGTTCCAGGCCACAGCGTCTCAGCCTCCCACACACCCACGGCCCATCTTCATCCTCAGCTGCATGGAAACCCAAGAGCCCAGAGCCCCGACCCTGCTCAGCCCCTATACCAGTGGCCCCTGAGCCCACTCTGCCCCAGGCCCCGAGGCCTTCAAACACAGCAGGGTCTGAGTGGACCCCGCTCTGCTTCCTTTCTCCTCCGCCCACACCTGGTCTCCAGGCACACAGCAGGACAGGGTCGCCACCACAGGTCGGGTATCAGCTGACTGAGAAGCCGGGTATGCTGAGAGTGGAGTTTCCCAATGTCACCCATGCCCAGCCCAGGGCCCCACAGTCCCTGAACTGTCTCTCTCCATGGTCACCCCCTCTTCTCAGGTGCGGAAAAAATGACCAGGGTAGGGAAGGGGCAGCAAACCCCAGGGTTTCCATGCCAACAGGGCACCGGCCTCACTAACAGAACCTTTCTCAGGCCAGGCATGGAGGCCGACGCCTTCAGTCCTGGCACTTAAGAGGCAGGCAGATCTCTGAGTTCAAGGCCAGTTTGGTCTCCTTAGAAGCCCTGGCCTTGGTAGGGATGACTGAGGGAACATTTAGACAAGCCTGGCTCACTGAGCTATGACAAGCCTTCTGGCTACCACTTCCCATGTCCCTGTCCTCCAAATGAGGCCAGAGGCCAAGTGGCAGGCCTCTCATGGCCACGTGACACCCCTATCTTTACAGCCCTGGTGGCTCAGACCTCAACTCCCTGAGGAGGAGCTGGCGGAGGCTCAACCTGGGAGGAGGTCTCTCTGAACAAGTCCTCTTTGTTCCGGGCCAGGCTCTGGCCTCCTCTCTGCCTGCCACCAACTTGGTGGCCATGCTGTCCACTGTGCTTGAACTCAGACATCATGACAAGCTCCGCTACGCAACAGGGTTTGTTGCTCCCAAGAGACAAGGAAAGAGAAGCCAGGCCCTCCTTCTCTAGTCAAGAGCGGAGTCAGGACAAACAAGTTACATAATGGAGGGGCAGTGTGGGCAGCGTGGTCTTGAGCTGTGTCAACATGACATGGTGGGGAACACAGATGTCACCCCAACATGACCAGCTGACACCAGCCTTGCTGGGAAGATGAGGGCATGGCCTGACAGGCTGAGAACTGCTCCGTAGATGGTGGCACAGTCAAGGCCAGTGTCCCTGCTCCTGGGGAGTTCAAACTGTCTCCCCAGAAAGACCTGACTCCATGGAGGGATGTGGCCAGGCTGCAAGTTGGAGAAATGAGGTACATCACACTCTGTCCCAGAGCAGACACTGGCCACTCACAAGGCCTTTGAGAGGACAGTCACCAAATGACATCAGGTAGCGACTGTCACTAGTCACCACATGAACACTACCCAGCACTGTGCACAGGGCCCCAGCGTACGCACACAGCCCCACTGGTCTACAACACCGATGCCGGGCTCCAATCCGGCAACAGACTAAACAGCCTGAAGCCACAGCCGGGAGCAGGACAGGGACCAGCCCCCCCCAGACCGCAGTGTTCTTTCGATGGAGCATCCGTGGCAGGAAGCCTGGAACTCACAATGGGGCACAGGCTGACCTCAAACTTGAGGTAACCAATCTTCCTAGTGCTGAAATTACAGGTGTCACAACAGTGTCGCTCTCAGCTGCGATACCGTTAGAAACAATGACAACCACCGCAAAACCGAGCAGACATCCACCAGGTGGCGACAACATAAATAAAACGGTGACTAGCCACACGTTGGAATATTATTTGATGATGAAAAGGGAAGAAACTCTGATCTGTGCCACAATGTAATGCACTTGAAATAGGAAGCCAGCTAAAATGAGCCAGACAGAGGAGATGACATTTTAAGATGGATGACGTTTCTAGGAATGGGGGCACACACCCTTGATCTGAGCTACAGTAAGGGTTCTAGGACAGCCAGGACTACACAGGGAAACCCTGTCTCAAACAAAACAAGCCAGGCAGTGGTGGTGCACTCCTTTAATCTCAGCACTTGGGAGGCAGTGGAAGGTGGATCTCTGAGTTCGAGGCCAGCCTGGTCTGAGAGCAAGTTCCAGGACAGCCAGGGCTACACAAAGAAACCTTGTCTTGAAACAAACAAACAAAAACAAAACAAAAACCAAGACTGGAAACAGAAGCTAACAGGTCATGGTTCTATGCCAGCCTGGGCTATATCAGCAGCACCCTGTTAAGAGATGGAGGAGGAAGGGATGGAGGAAAGAAAAGAGAGGGAGGAGAGGGGAGGAGGGAAAGGGAGGGGAGGAATCTGCACCTCGCACAATCCCATTGCTGTGTAACGTCCAGACCAGGTGACTCCACAGACAGGAAGCAGGGCTGCCAGGCTGGAGAGGGGACCAGTGGGTAGACACACTTGCACGTCTCTGTGTGGATATGCTGCACATCACAGAACTGTCACTGATAAGGGTAGAGTTCATGTTACACAAGTTTTACCTCAACCATCACCACCCGGCCAGAAGATAAAAACCTAGCCAGGTTTGGTGGCACACACCTGTAATCCCAAGACCACAGAGATGGAGGCAGGGGAAAAGGAATTTCAGTCCAGCTTCAGCTACATTTCAAGTGTGAGGGCAACCTGAGCTACATGACACTGTCTGAAAAGAAAAAAAAGAAACAAACAAACAAAACAAAAACCAAGGGACCGTGAAGACAGATGGCTTGGTCAGAACAATGCCTGCCACACACGCACAAGTTTGGATGGCCAGTGCCCGTCCTGAAAAACAAACAAAAGCCAGCCAGGCATAGAGACGCATGCCTGGAACTACACATCGGGAGAGAAGTCAGGTGGGTCCCATTACCAGAACAGCAAGCCCAGGCCCAGTGACAGATCCCGTCCAGAACAACACAAATCCCTCTCCAGACAATTGCCAAAGTGGGGAGGGGGACAGAGGAGGACACTTGACACTGACCTCTGACCTGGCATGCACACATATTCATTCACAGATAAGCAAATAAATAAATGCCGTGGAGATGGTTCAGCAGGTAAAGGTGCTTGCTGCCAAGCCTGACGGATGGGAGAACTGCCATCAACAGTTCTAGCTGTGACCCCATGTGCAAAGGCGGGGGACACCCGCACTGCAGCAGCAGCGGTCTGACTTTCTGCCCTGACCCATCTGGAAGCGTCTGGAGAGGTCACAGGTGTGGTGGGGGAGCATGGCTCGATGTGTTGGATGGACTGACTGCCTGCCACGGGACCTTGCTTGTGGTGGGGAGCATGGCTCGTTGTGTTGGATGGACTGCCTGCCTGCCACGGGACCCTGCTGTGGCTGCAGAGGACGACTGCCGTCCGCTCTGCCCACAGGAGCTCCTCTCCAAGCGACTGCAGACTCATGACTTGCCAAAGCATTGAGAATGAGAGATGCTGAGTTCTCAGCCCTAAGTGGGACATCTCTATCACCCTCCCAAGGCTTGGGGGACATCATGGACAAGGTGGAAGAATCCAAGAGCCGGAGCTGGAGAGATGGCTCAGTGGCTAACAAGCCCGGCTGCTCTTCCAGAGGACCTGACACCCTCTTACGATCTCTACGGCACTTCGCACATGGCGGGTGGAGCGCGCAGACATGCGTGCAGGCAAAGCGCCCGTCGGCAGGTCAGCGCTGTGCACTCCTGAAATCACAGCAGCTGTCATCATAGACAAGCCTGGCCTGTCAACCTCCAGGCTCACCAGGCCCACCCCTCCCGAGCACACATACCCAGTGCAGGTTCTGAGGGAGGAGGGAGTGACGTTTTCATCAGTGGTACAGATACAAGCAAGGGGCCCGTGGTCCTGTAAACAACCTAGTGAAGCGCAAGGAGGGGAGGGGGCAGGGCGCGAGAGCAGGTGAACGGGACGCATCCCACACACAACGAAAGCACCACAGTGAAGTCCATGACTCACAATTAACAAGCACTGATTAAAGCATTTTTTTCAAATAGAGAAGAGGGGCAGTGAGCTGGCCCAAAGGAAGAAGGTGCTCAGCCTGCAGGCCTGACCAGCCTGCGTTTGAGCCCATGATAAACACAAATAAGATTTAAAGTTAGCATAGGCGGCGGTGGCACATGCCTTTAGTCCCAGCACTCGGGAGGCAGAGGCAGGAGGATCTCTGTGAGTTCCAAGGCCAGCCTGGTCTACAGAGTGAGTTCCAGGACAGCCAGGGCTACACAGAGAAACCCTGTCTCAAAAAACAAAAAACAATCGAAAAAGATTACTAACGTTACTAAAAATAATAAAAAACATAGATTTGGGGGTTGGATGCATACATTAATAAATTAAAGTAAATAAACTGCTCACTTTGAAAAATATAAACTGCTCATTTAAAAAGAGTAAAATGGGGGCTGGAGAGAAGCTCAGCGAGGCACCAGCTGCTCGTGCAGAGGACCCAGGTTCAATTCCCAGCCCCCACATGGTGGCTCACAGCCATCCTTACCTCCAGTTACAGAGGGTCCAGCTCCCTCTTCTGGTCTCCAAGGACACCAGGCATGCGCACTCCAAGGTGCACAGGCATAAAGGCAGGCAAGACACTCACATAAATAAATCTCGAAATCACAACTAATGAACAATAACTGGAAGAAGTGACGTAGGCTAGGTGAGGTGTGCACGTTATCCCAGTGCTCTTGAAGGCAAGAGATCAGGAGTTCAAAGCCAGCCTGTGCTAAATAGCAAATGTCAGGCCAGTGAGGACTACAAAATGAAACCCTGACTCAAACAATAACAAAATAAAAGCCAAAGCTGGAGCCAGCTCAGGAGTTTAGATCACACACTGTTCTTCTAAAAGACCCAAGTTCAGTTCCCAGCACCCACAATGGGTAGTTCACAACAACAGCAGTTCCTCCTCAGGCTCCCTCTTCTGGCCTCCACAGGCACCCACACACATGGCATCTCTCTGTCTCTCTCTCTGTCTCTCTCTCACACACACACACACACACACACACACACACACACACACACACCAGGGATCTTTTCTGGTCGCTTCCCACGGCAGGTCTCCAGTCCCCACCAACCTCTCTCTCCCCAGAGGCTGCCACTCTCCTGGTTGCAGATGTCCTCTGACCTCACAGTGAAGCTTCCGGGTGCCGATCAGCACCTCTGGGAACAGGCAGGGTCTCCGCCTTCTCTTGGTGACAGGGCTTCCCCAGTCGGCACTAATGCCCAACTCATGTCCACAGGCCACCAGGCCTTTCCCTGCCCAGAGCCTCCACCTGAGGACCAACTTTATCCACTGTCACACAGAGCAGCACTCTTGACACCTTCACACTCACAAGCTGGCGAGAGCCTGAATTTCCTCCTTGGCCTTCCAAGGGTAGTGGCTGTCCTTAGGCAGGGGTGCCTGGCTCTGGGTCAGTGTGAAAACGTTAGGTGTGAGCACTCCCTAAGAGTGCTCCCTAAGTCAGGTGCTCTTTCCCCTCAGACCCAGATCAGTTCACAAATGTGTATAAACACCTGCTGTGTACTGCAGCAGAAGGTTTGCAAGTTCAAGGCCGGTGGGTGTCACACAGTGAAACACTGTCTCAAAACAATGGGGGTGAGAGAGGACTTCGTGGTAGACCGCACTAGCATGCACCACAGGACAGGGATGTTGATGCACTCCTGTCACCTGGCGGAGTCCCCACCTAGCATGCACTGACACTTTGGGTGAAGCAGTATGGTCAGCAATTTGAGGTTATCCTCAGCTACACAGCAGCTTTGAAACCAGCCTGGGCTACATGACTCCTTGTCTTGGAAAACCAAAATAAAGGAAATATTTAAAAACATCTGTCGCCGGGCGGTGGTGGCGGCGGCAGCGGCGGCGGCAGCGGCGGCGCACACCTTTAATCCCAGCACTCAGGAGGCAAAGCCAGGTGGATCTGTGAGTTCGAGGCCAGCCTGGTCTACAGAACGAGATCCAGGACAGCCAGGGCTACACAGAGAAACCCTGTCTTGAAAAAAACAAAAACAAAAACAAATCTGTCCTCTTTATGAAAATTCCCAGGTTCAAAGAACCCACCTCAGGAGCTGACCAGGGAAGAGGGGTGAATGTGGCCCCAGTGTCTGAGGGCAAGACCTCCCATCCAATCCTTTAGCCTGAGGGGATGGGATCTAAAAAGACTTCATGCCCTCAAGACCCTCTCTCACAGTGCTCCAACTCCCCAGACACACCCATCTCCCACAACCCCGGGACTCCCTGGCCATCAGGACAGGCGGCCTCACTGTCCCCTCCAGACATGCCGAGCCCCTATGTACCTACCAGGCCCCCAGACAGTTTTCTGCTAACCAGGACCTGTTGAGGTCTCCCAGGGACCGCATGTCTCCCCCGGCATCCCCAGGCCCCGGGTGACTGGCAATTGTCCCCCTCCAGACCTGCCCGGGCCTCTCACTCCCTGCCAGGCCCCTGGACAGCTTCCTGTCCATCAAGGCCTGCGGAGGTCACCTGCCGGTCCCCGGAGTCCTCGCACAGCCTCCCACGTCATCTTCCCAGGCCCCCTTCAGCCTCCGGCTCCACATCGCCCAGGAAGCCCGGCCTCAGCCGCTTTCAGGCCCGCGCGCTTGCTCAGGACGGTGGCAGCCGGGGTCCTGGAACGCTCACGTCCCTGGAACGCTCGGCCCCGGCCGAGACGTGCGCGCCCACGGAGGCGCGAGGCTCACCTGCTCGGGCGCTCGGGACTCTGGCCAGAGCCACTGCCGCCACCGGACTCCGCCATCTTCCGCCGCGCGCCCGAGCGACAGGGCCGCGCGCCGACCCGGAGACCGAGGCCGGGGCAGCGGGCGGGGCCTGCTGAGGACGAGGGCGGGGCTGGGCGAGTGGGCGGGGACTCGGGCGGGGTGGAGGGGTGGAGGGGCGGGGCCTGAGGAGAGGAGGGGAGGAGTCAGGGGAGAGACATGGGCAGGGTCTAAGGAAGGTATGGGGGAAGGGTATGAGGGGGCGGGGCCTGAAGAGAACGGGGGCGGGGCCTGAAGAGAACGGGGGCGGGGCCTGAAGAGAACGGGGGCGGGGCCTGAAGAGAACGGGGGCGGGGTCTGAGGCGGCGGGCGGGGATTGGGAGGCGGAGCCTGTGGGAGAGGTGGAGTTTAAGACCTGGGAGAGGTGCAGATGGAGCCATGGCAAGGCCTAAAGGTTAGACCTGGAGAGGGCGGGGCCCGGCGGGAAGAGGCCGGTAGAGGACACGACCTGTGCGAGGAAGGGGCGGGGTCTTGGGGGCGGGGCCTGAGTTGGGCTGGGGCGGGGCTTGGTCTGGGGAAGGAAAGGTTGAATGGCCTATGCCTCCTAACATAGCCAAGGTGAGGGCGGCCTGGGGGGCATGCCTGGGGAGGTAGAGCTGTGCTGCACCAGGACAGTGAAGGTTTGGCGCCGGCCCTGGAGGAGAGAAGGAGCCCGAGATGATGACGGGAAGTGTCTGGTCTGAGGAGGCCGTGGTCATCGATGGGTGGGGCTTAGGTCGTGCCCGGCAAGGCAAAAGGAAAGATGGGGTCTTTTCCTTCTTTCTTCCTTCCTTTCTTCTTTTTCTTTCTTTCTTTCTTTCTTTCTTTCTTCATTTTTGGTTTTTCGAGACAGGGTTTCTCTGTGTAGCCTTGGCACCTTTCCTGGATCTCACTCTGTAGACCAGGCTGGCCTCGAACTCACAGAGATCCGCCTGCCTCTGCCTCCCGAGTGCTGGGATTAAAGGCGTGCACCACCGCCGCCCGGGTAAGATTGGGTCTTGTAATTAGAACAGAGCTGTAATATGAACAGGGGTGTGTCTGGCTCGGGAGAAGGCGGGGTCGACGATAAGAGGGATTGGGACTTGGTCGCGTGGCAGGGGGCGTGGCTAATAATAATGAGGGGGAGGGTCTGGAGCGTGCAAGGAGGGGCGGGGTTGGGGAGGGGCTCTGGTGTGAGGGGCGGACCCTAACCTAAGAGGTGTGTATCCAGGCGTGAAGGGCGGGGCACGCAAGGTGTGAGCAAGGCAATTCACAGATGTGGGCGTTGCTGAGGACAGGTAGGGCATGTTGGTTCAGACTGCACACCCTGATGAGAGAGGGTACCAAAGCCCTGAGTTTACAGAACCTTTCTCCAGCACCTTGCCCTGAGCCGTATCCCTTTTCCCGCCTGAACACTCTGACTTCCAATCCTATGCTCCAACTCTCTCAGTACACGGCACACTCAGAACCTCCACCCTCAGGCCCATCACTCTCAATCCCCATCCCTTCTCCTGTGTCTGCCGCATTCCCCAGCTCCCACTGCCCCAAACCCCTGCCACAGAGATGCCTTCCGGCCTGGCCTGTGTCTCCCAGCCTGGCCTGCCCTGCCCGTGTCTCCCAGGCCGGCCTGCCCTGCCCGTGTCTCCCAGGCCGGCCTGCCCTGCCCGTGTCTCCCAGGCCGGCCTGCCCGGCCCGTGTCTCCCAGGCCGTTCTGTCCGGCCCGTGTCTCCCAGGCCGGCCTGCACCTGAAACCTCGGGTCTCACCCTGCTGAGGACCAGACTGACAGCTGTGCATCACTCCTGGCTGGCTTTCCTTTTTATTGTTGTTCTGTCTTCCTTTCTGCTTCTCTCCCTTCCGTGTCCTGTTTCGGGCTCTGTGGAGCACGTAACTGTCTCAGAAAGACTGGATAACAAGACCAGCCTGCGCTGGAAGGATATAGACTGCCAGGACCTCAAGCCTTTCGCTCATTTATTCTTTAGTCTTCTGGTGACCCATTATGAAACCCCAGGCGTAAGCCAGGCAGAGGCCTTTAATCACGGCACCAAGCAGGCGGGGCACAGGCCATCCGTTATTTTGAAGCCAGCCTTGTCAACACAGTGAGTTCCAGGCCAACCAGTCAGCGAGGAAGGACAACTCCTTCGGGTAAAAGCAAACACTACCAACACGGGGTTCACACCTGCCACCCCAGCACTCAGGAGTTCAGGTCAACCTACCTACACAGCCACTCAAGGCCAGCCTGGGCTACCTATGGTTCAAGCAAACGAAACAAAGTGTGATCAAACAGAATGGCACATGGTAGGTGGTCAGACACTGGGTGAACTGACGGCAGCCATTGCTGTGTAAACAATGAACGCGTTCACGTAGCGGCCTCTGCAGTCCCCTGCTCTGGGGATGCACCCTTGTCCACCGAAGAGCAGCTTTGAGAATTTTCCTTCTAGCTGTGCTGTGTGCGAGCTCAGCCCCGCTGGCAAAGAGGCCCATAGCTTGCACACGCTCCACACATGCTGCCCCAGACAATGGTGTCCATATGTGCGCACACTTCACACTCATCCAGATTCGACCCACATGTCAGACACACAGCCACAGCCTAGAGGCAAGCAAGACAGCCTGGGGACAGTGCCTGTGTCACCCACTCCCAGGCAGTAGGCTCTGGATGCCTCAGTGGCTTCAGGGTCACAAGGTAGAGGACCAGCCAGTACAAAGGTCACAGACGGGTGTGAGCCACCACGTGGGGGCTGGGAACGAGCCTGGACCCTCTGCAAGAGCAGCCAGCGCTCTTGACCTCGGAGCACTGAGCCATTGAAGTCTCTGCCCTTCGTTTTCTTCCTTCCTTTTTGTTTTGTTTTACGGAAGCTCTGGGCTGCTTTGGTGGCGCACACCTACCATTCCAGCATTGGAGTCTGAGGCACGAGTTCAACCTCAAGGCCAGCCTGGGTTACTCAGCTTCTCTCCAAGAAAGATAAAAGGGTGAGTGGGACAGGTAGACGGCCCCGCCGCAGGTGATCGTGCCTGCTACCAAGCCCAACAACCCGAGTCTGATCTTTGGGACACACATGGCAGGAAAGGACTCCTGAAAATCGTCCTCTGCCCTCTACACACACTGTGGCATGTGCCCCTACTCCTCAGCATGGATGGATGGGTGGGTGGATGGATGGGTGGGTGGATGGATGGATGGGTGGGTGGATGGATGGGTGGGTGGATGGATGGATGGGTGGGTGGATGGATGGATGGGTGGATGGATGGGTGGGTGGGTGGATGGATGGATGGGTGGGTGGATGGATGGATGGATGGATGGGTGGGTGGGTGGATGGATGGGTGGATGGATGGGTGGATGGATGGATGGATGGGTGGATGGATGGATGGATGGGTGGGTGGGTGGATGGATGGATGGATGGATGGATGGATGGATGGATGGATGGATGGAGGCAAAAGAGTGCACTTTGGGGGGTGGGCCCATCCTGGTCCGCTTTGACATTATCTGGATATTTACACTGACAAACCCACTTCCAAGTGAAGCCACACTCTGAGCTTCCACTGGGAAGGTAATCAAAGACACCACTCCACTCGTTCTAAGAAATTAGCTGGTGGCGGTCATAGTTTTATTTGTGTGTGTGCGCAGGTGTGTGTGCCTGCCACAACGGACATGTGGAAGTCAGCAAGTAGCCGTGGGAGTCAGCTCTCCTTTCTACCACGTGGGCTCCAGGGACCAGTCAGGTTTAGGCTTGGTGACAAGTGCGTTTATCCACTGAGAAATCTTCGCAGGCCCTTAAGTGTTGTTTTTTGTTTTTGTACCAAAAGATATAAATGCCAATGAACTGCCACAAATTGAAAACTTCTCAAAGGCCCGTCAATAGATGGACTGGCAAGCACGTAATCATACAACAGCACCAGACATGATGAAGTTCCAAAACATTGTGGAGGAGTCCAGAATGTTCCGGGGGGGACATGAGGTGGAAGGGCACCGTCTGGTGTCAGGAAGGGCTCAAGGGATAGGAATGCAACGAGGAAAAAAATGAAGAGAGCCCCTCTTCACCCAGCAGACCTCCAGGGACACAGCCAGGCGCACAGGGGTTTGAGGACAGGCTGTGCGTCAATCCATGTGACACTGAAAACAGCCCTCTGCTGATCCGTGGAGGCAGGCCAGGGGAGGGGCTGCCGGGGAGCTGGTGGGAGCTGAATTGCAAAGATCTCCAGGAATCTTCTGGACGACATGGCAAGACTGTTTACAAAAACTCATCTGCTGGGTGGCGGCAAGGACGCAAGTCCCGTCGCGGGGACTGAAGGGGACTGAAGCTCCGTCGCGGGGACTGAAGCTCCGTCACTGAAGCTCCGTCACCCGGACTGAAGCTCCGTCTCGGGGACTGAAGCTCCGTCACTGAAGCTCCATCACCCGGACTGAAGCTCCATCACAGGGACTGAAGCTCCGTCTCGGGGACTGAAGCTCCGTCTCGGGGACTGAAGCTCCGTCACCCGGACTGAAGCTCCGTCACCCGGACTAAAGCTCCATCACCCGGACTGAAGCTCCATCACCCGGACTGAAGCTCCGTCACTGAAGCTCCGTCACTGAAGCTCCGTCACGAGACTGAAGCTCCATCACTGAAGCTCCATCACGGGGACTGAAGCTCCGTCACCCGGACTGAAGCTCCATCACTGAAGCTCCATCACAGGGACTGAAGCTCCGTCTCGGGGACTGAAGCTCCGTCTCGGGGACTGAAGCTCCGTCACTGAAGCTCCGTCACTGAAGCTCCGTCACGAGACTGAAGCTCCATCACTGAAGCTCCATCACGGGGACTGAAGCTCCGTCACCCGGACTGAAGCTCCATCACTGAAGCTCCATCACAGGGACTGAAGCTCCGTCTCGGGGACTGAAGCTCCGTCTCGGGGACTGAAGCTCCGTCACCCGGACTGAAGCTCCATCACCCGGACTGAAGCTCCATCACCTGGACTGAAGCTCCATCACAGGGACTGAAGCTCCGTCACTGAAGCTCCGTCACTGAAGCTCCATCACAGGGACTGAAGCTCCGTCACTGAAGCTCCGTCACTGAAGCTCCGTCACGGGACTGAAGCTCCATCACCCGGACTGAAGCTCCGTCACGGGGACTGAAGCTCCGTCATGGGGACTGAAGCTCCGTCACAGGGACTGAAGCTCCATCACTGAAGCTCCATCACAGGGACTGAAGCTCCATCACTGAAGCTCCATCACAGGGACTGAAGCTCCATCACAGGGACTGAAGCTCCATCACTGAAGCTCCATCACAGGGACTGAAGCTCCATCACAGGGACTGAAGCTCCATCACAGGGACTGAAGCTCCGTCACGGGACTGAAGTGTGAGCAGCCCTGGCCCACGTGCCCAAGCCATCTCAACACTGCAGAAGGGGGAAGCAAGCTCATCTATTTTGTAGTTTTACTTCCTTCATTTTTGTGTGTGCTCGTGGGGAATGTTCATGCGTGTGCACATGTGTGTGCACGTGTGTGTGGAAGGCAGGGATCAGCCTGAGTGTCACTCCTTAGACATCCACTGTTTTGTTTGTTTGTTTTTAAGAAGGGGGCTAACAGCTACTGTTGAGAATTTAAATGCCCTCACATCCGACTAAAACCCTGTCCTTGAGTTCCGGAATATTTGTGAAATATATTATAATGGAAAATATAAATCCATGGCGTGCATACTGGTCAGTGACAAAGGCCACTGCAGATGGTAAGAACCGCACAAAGGCAGCAGGTGCTTTAGCTAGGTCAAGGACAGCCCAAAGACACGCCGCCATCCCTGCTGTATCGAGAGTAGAAGACAAGATATTCTAGAATGTTCCAGAACATTCGAATATTTTGGGAACATTGTAGAAAAGCCCAGAATGTTCCAGTAATTCCAGGTGGACATGATGTAGAAGGTCACAAAAGGTGCCAGAAAAAGCTCAGGGAAAGCGAGGGGGCCGCGGTGGCTTCAGTGGGAAGTGGGCGAGGCGGAGCCGAGAGCGTGTCGACAAAGATGTATGGTGAGCGGCTTCCTCAGTGTGTGGGACACAGCTGCGCTCGACGCCCAGTGTGTCGCATCTGGCAGGGGGACCATTTATTACACCAGTCATCACACAGTGAACAGCAACTGCTTAATTGTCAACATGATAAAAACCCTAGTTGAGACATTTTGACACAGGTTGTGGGCCAGAGCTGGGAGGCTCGGGAGAGTCCTTCAGGCCAAAGAGCTGGCCAGGAGTGCACAGGGAGCAGCCCTTGAGGGGCCAGGAGGCAGCTTTGGTGGGGATCTGACCTCTGCCATGTGTTTTCTCCAGGAGGAGGCCACGAGTCCCCGAGTTTCCCTTACAGTGTCCAGGGTGTCCACGCTGCGGGTCTGCTGTGCCCCAAAGCTCCCTTCTTTCCTAGCCCTGGCTACACAGCTACACCCCCACCTCCCCGCCGGCCGCTCTGTCCCCAGGAAACTAGGATGCTGGTTCCCATGGCAACCCCCTGCTACCCGGACACATGGGTGTTCCTGCAGCTTGCCATGAGCCAGCCAGACACCTATTACCACTTGATCTGCATGCCACACCAGATGACGAAGAACAGAACCTTGGGGACAACTAGGGAAACTGAGGCTTCAAGGATTGCACCAGGGTTGGACGTCAGCCATGTAGTCAAACGGCCTTTTCTCTCCTGACATTCTGGTAGGACCAGTGGCTAGACACCGGCAGGGGAACCGAGTTCTTCATGGGGTGGAGCCCCTGCTCAGGATGCCCCCAGTGAGGGGCCGGGGGCATGGCTGGAGATTCCCCTAGTCTCCCCGCTCAACCCACTCCCCTAGGGCAGGCGCAGACCGAAACAGGCTCAGCCACCCTATCTTTTTTATTCACTTTATTTAAAGATTTACTCCTCCTCATCCCCTCCCAGCAGGGAGTCCCCATCCCTCCCTTTTGTAGGGCTGGGTCACCAGAGATAAAGGGAAAGAGCCTGAGCAGAGGGGAACCCGAGTCCTCAGATCCCAAGTGAGGACACACAGAAAGAAAAAGACCACAGACCAGGTTCATAGCCAGAGCATGTGAGAAAAGCCAAAAAGCCAGCCCCAGAGAAAGCAAGACAGTGGAGCGGAGAGGCCAGTCAGGCCCCTCTGTCTCAAGGGGGCTGGAAGATGTGCGGCAAGCGAGGGAAGCAGGACTGGGGGGTAGACAGAGCCAAGGCTGGTCCCCACCCTGACCTTGAACTTCAGGGTGCAGAGTGAACGAATATGGAGGGGGCCCCTGCAGGCCAAAGATTACAGCGTGGTCAAATCTAGCTTCAACTTGTAGGGCGGAGGGCTGTCCTCATAGGCAGGTGGCGGGGTCGGGTACAAAGGCCAGGCCGACTCCATCAGGAGACCCTTATGCTGCTCTGCAGTCAGAGGCTGTAGGAATCGGGGCGAAAGACCCTCATTTGGCTTACCAGGGCAAGCAGGAGTCCCCGGCCAGCAGCCCTGGACTTCCTGCCCCACCCCAAGACTCTAGCCAGCAGGTGCTACTCACCTGGAACCTGAGGTGCTGGCCCGGTGTGCTGACCAGGGTACAGCAACCCAGCCACAGCATGACCAGGACGGAGAGGAAGAGACAGGAGAACAACACCCACCGTGGCAGCCCGGAACGCCTGTCTCAAGGGCAGGCAGGGCTCAGCGGTCTGCAGCCTCATCCAGCAGCACCCAGCCCAGCCCAGCCCACGGGCACCCACCGGGACATGCAGCTGAAGAAGTCATTCTCTTCTTGGTCCTCAGACTCCACCTTGGCCTTGCTGGGCTTCACTCGGGTCTTAGCTCTCCTCACTTTGTCCAAGGGGCCTAGGGGATCTGGAAGGTGGGGGGCAACTTAGCCCCCCCACCCCCCGCCTCAGCTAAGAGGGCAACCTGGTAAGAAGTGGGAATGAAGGCCAGGACGTGGGCAGGAGGAGATGGAGGGCCGGAGTGGAGGTGCAAGGGATCCTGGGAGATGAACTACAGAACGTGGAGATTGCCCACGAATCCTGGGAGACCGTGGGGCCCAGGATACTGGTCATGGAATTGTTGCAATCTTACCCATGTGCAAGTCCAGGCCCTCCGGGTGGGACCCCCTCCAGGTCACCTCTACTCGCTGAAGACGACTCCCGTGGACGGCCAAGTTCTCTACCACAGGCTGGGTCTGAGCAGGGAATGAGATGTCACAGAAAGACCCAACTGGGTTAGAGTTCCTTGTTTGGGTGTCCAGGTAGCCCTAGGTCTCCTAGGTCTCTGGCAGGAGAACAACGCCCCACAGACTAAAGCCCTCTGATAACCCAGGAATAGGAAGCTACCCAGGCCAAGGACACAATTACAGATGGGCTAAAATGGTCACGGAACACAACCAATGTGAACCCCTATTCAGATAAAACCCCAAATGGAGAGCAGGTAAGATGTCTCAATGAAGAAGGGTGCTGGCTGCCAAGCCCGTGACAGAGTGCTGTCACTGGGTCTACGTGAATGAACCGGTGAGAACAGGGTCCCAGCTGCCACCTTGCCTGAAGCTTCTCACCAGGACTTCACATGCCACGAGGAGACCACTGGGTGGTTCCTCTTTCCCAGCTCTCACCTGGAAGACCACCACCTTCCGGTTGTCTGTCTGAAGGGAGTATGTCCAGGTGGAGGACACGAAGCCCTGGGCGGAACTCATGAGGCCGTTGCACAGGGTGGACAGTAAGCTCAGCAGAGACAGAGGCCCCCGGGGCAGCTCCGGGGCTGTTCTCTGGGAAGGGGAGGCCCAGGGCAGAATATCAACAGACCCATGCTGGGACACTGGGCCCCGGGGAGTTAGACTACCAGTCTAACCGAGACCCCGCCCTCGAGGGGCTAGCTGGGCGCTCTGAGCCCCTCCAGGGTTACCTTCTGCTCCGGCCGGGTCTCGGGTTCGGGGGTCTGGCCCCAGCACCCCTCACTGCAGGCCTGCTGCTCCGCTGCCTTCCCGTAGGCCTCGGTGCAGGCTGTGGCCAAATGATGGAGTCACTGGGGCTGCTTCCGGGTACCGCTGCCACAGCCCCAGGTGCCCGGCCCCGGACTCACCTGCTTCACATTCCATCTCTGTGGCATTGGTCCCTGAGCTCCTGGCCACGAAGCGGCAGATGGAGAAAAGCCGACAGCCACGCTCACAAGCACTGGTGAGGACGGCCTTGTTCTTCAGGGACTCCGGGGGGCCCTCCTGCTCATGCTGGGAAGGGAGACAGGGACTCAGGCAAAGGGCCTCAGGGAAGAAGACTGGGCTCCCCTAAGAGTCCAGGAGACTGAAGTGAAGTTGTGGGGAGGTAGGATCATCATGGGGAGGGCTTTCTAAGCAGACTGGAGAGTGAAGGCCCCGGTAGAAGGAGGAGTGGACCCCAGAAATCCCCGAAGTGGAGGCTGGCAGGGAGGGCTTCTTAGAGAAAGGCAGAGAGCTTGTACTTTTGGGGATGGGTTGGGGCAGAGCTGCCTCAAAGGGGAAGGCAACGAGAGGGATGTGGAGAGGGGAGGCGCCCCGTAATCCTTGCACAGACGGGGGGTGGGGGGGGGAGGGCCGCGACGACGGGGGGGGGGGGAGCCCCAAGGCTTCTTAGGAGCAGGTCTCAGCCTCCCTTTGGCATGTTCCCCTAAACACACACACACACACACACACACACACACACACACACACACACACACACACTGCGTCCATCCCAGGTGTCAATTCAGCCCTCCCTGGAAGGAAGGACATTCTGAGACACCCCTCCCCCCTTCAAGTCACCCCCATTGCAGGCACCCCGCTCTCCCCGTCCTGAAGAGCCCCCCATCCACAATCCTCGCCACTTCTAGGGCTCTCGCCTATCCAAGGGTCCCGCATTCCTTCCCTACTTAAGGAACCCCCATCCCAGGTCTCCTAGCAAGGACCTCCCCCACGCCCGCGGCTCCCCCATCCAGACCCTCCCCCCCCTTCCAGGGACCCTACTCGCCAGCACCAACATCCTAAGGATTCGCATCCCCTCCCCCACCCGAGGGTCCGCCACTCAGGCCCCTCCCCGTTTCCAGGAACCGGGCTCCCGTCTCTTACCTGAACGGGTGGCGAGACAGAGTGGCTCTGGCGACACCGCTGCTGGCACCTCTGCGTGTCCCCGAGCTGCGGGGCAAAGGGGTCGCGCGCGGGCGCTGGGGCGGCCTGCGACGCCAGCAGCAGCAGCAGCAGCGGCAACGCTACCGCAGCCATGGCCGAGCGTGCGCAGCGCGGCCCGAGTGCGGGCGTCGGGATGCGGGACCGGGGTTGACGTCACCGAGCGAGGCAGCCTGGGAAGGGGGGGGGCTGCGGCGAGCGGGGCTGGCAGGTGAATCCCCGGCCCGGCCCGGGACACCTTGATGCTCATGGCTGTGCGCCTCTGCCCGGACTTGGACCTGCCGACCATGGATTCCAAGGAGGGCCTGGTCAGATGCCGTAACACAGCCACTCGGGATGGAGAACAGACAGGATCCTTAATCAAGGAATTAAAAGGCAAAACAAAACAAAACAACAAAAGAAAGAGGAAACAGAGCGAGGAGGAGGAGGAGGAAGGGGAGCAGGAGGGTGGATGGGCTGAAGGCCCAGGAAGATGATGGAGGAGGGGCAACATGAGGTGGTGGAGGACCAGGAGGAGGAGGGGCAGGACAAAGACTCTGGAATGGAGGGAAAGGAGGCTGGAAGGAGGAGGGAGGCCAGGAGGACGACAGGGCTGGAGCCAGAGTGGATCTGGAGCTTCAGAGGGCGCGGGACCCCCCCCCTCCCCAGGACCACCAGCCACAGTCTGCGGCTTCTGGGACACAAGACTCTTGGAGAGATACCTTCCCGGCAGCTGCCTCCTCCAGGGAGTCCTCGGGGACCTTCAAGGCGCAGCACTAGGGTGGCCTCCGTCCACTCCAGCGCAGAAAAAGGCCTGAGTGTCTCCCTGGGACTAGGGGACCCCCACCACCCTAGTGAGCAAGGCCTCTGGGCCGCTCGCTTTTCCAAATTGATGGGAAAACCTGAGGCAAACAGGGATACTGTTCCGTCTGGGGTTCGGAGGTCTCCCCAGCTCTCTCTCTCCAGGAGCCGAGGCGGGGGCTGCTTGGCACAGGAGCCGAGCCCCACTGGCCTGCTTGGCACAGGTGCCAGCGTCCCGGGAGCCCCGTCGCTCCGCCCCAGCAGACAAGGAGGCCGCTAGAAGGGTCGCCGGGTCACAGGGAGCCGCAGGTTCCGGCCGGGAGGAGGGGCTGGCGCGCCCCGGTCCCCGCCGGCCGCTCGCTTTCATCTCGGCGGCCCCGGCCGGCCCCCACGTGGCTTAATCAGGCGCGGCTGTGCCTGGCGGACCTGAACATCTGGATCCCGGCGCGGCCCCTCCCCCGCCCCTCCCCCGCCGGGCCTCCCTCCCATCGGCGCCCCCCTGGCAGTCCCTGCGCACTGGGACCCCAACTGGCTCTCTAAGTCGTACGCCTTGGCGCATGCCCATCATCCCAGCTCGAGGAGAGGCTGAGGCAGGAGGATCGCCGCGAGGTCAAGGCCAGTCTGGGCTACGGAGTGAATTACAAGTCAGCCTGGCCCACAGAGTGAGACCCTGGCTCAATAAACCAAACACAAAGCCTGTTTCCCCAATTTACAGGTGGGAAAGCTGGCATCCGGACGCCCGGGCAGAGCCGGAATTCAAGTTCACACTTGTCATTTGCAGAGTCCCGGGCACTTAACCCTTCCGCAATTACGGTCCTTCCTTCATTTCAAACAAACACTCCTTTCAACAAAGATTTTCTTGCCACGACTATTTTTTCTCCTTGCAAAAGCCCTATAGGGTAGGGCTGCCCCCCTTCCAAATTAGGTCATTGGAACTCGGGAAGGCACGGGGGACGGGCCTCGGTGACAGGATACAGGAGAGGAGAGGCTGCCAAGGTGGAGAGGATGGGGGCTCAAGAGAAGCCGGGCCTGAAAATTTCAACAAGGAAGGCTGAGGCAGGAGGATGGCCAAACATCTGAAGCCAGCTTGGGCTTCACGAGGGGGAGGGGGGCGTCGATAAACGTGCAAAAGAGCATCCGTACTTTTTGCAAAAGGAGAAACTGAGGCATGAGGGGTTGGGTCGCAGTCTGGAGCGCCCCAGGGCTGTTGGTTCCAGCTCCCTCCCCCTTTCCGCTCCTCGAAGCCGCAGGGGGAAGCGGAAGAGGACTTGACCCCGGCCCCCCAGGTGAGCCCGGGCGCCCCTCCCGGCGTTCCCGGGGGAGCTGGTCCAGGTGAGGGGCGGGCGGCCGGCGGGCGGCCGGGGTCGGATTTCAGGAAATCCGCCGACATTCCTCCGGGGCTTAAGAGGGAAAGTTGACTCGCCGCCGCCCCGCGTCTACCCCCCCACTTCCTACCCCCCGGGGCGGCGCGGCCGGGGGCGGGGGGCGCTGTCCGCGTGAATCAGCGTACTCCCGGCGTCCGGGAAGCAGCTACCCGGGTCAGGGCGGGCCGCAGACAAGCGCCCTTTGTCCCTGGCCGCCCTCAGCACGACCCTACTGACCCCCACCCCCAAGCCGACTGCAGCCCGGCAAGGCTGGGTGGCGCCGCTCCTTGCTGACGTGGAGGGAGCTGTGAGAAGAGGGTGCGATTCTCCCCCAAACAGCTGAAAATCCTGGGACGCAGCACGGGTCTCTTGAGGGTGCAGAGAAACAAGGAGCCCAGGCTTGGTGGCCCCAGAGCACACAAGCCCGGGCCGGGACCTCCCACATCCATCTTAGTACTTAAGTGGCGGCACACTATAAAATTGAGGTGTGGCATCTCCACTGTCTAGGCTGAGGCACCAGGGTGGGGAGAGGGCCTGGGGCACCCACAGGCCCCAAACCAGGGAATCAGACCTTCACTACCCATTACCCAGAGGGGTGGCGACCCTGGAGGAATGGCCGGGTCACAGGGAAGGTAGTGGCTCTGTCCTGCGCAGACAGGCTTCGGTTTCCGCTGGTCCTGCCGCTGTACCTCAAGTCTTGAGTGGTTTTCATCTGGTAATCCAAGGCTGGTGGGAGCTGCCTGATTCAAACCTGCTCTACCCCTCTCCAGGGGACCCCTGGGCAAAGAGTTCAGGAGTGACAAAGAGCCCTCCAGCCACCCCTTCTCACATTCCCAGCCACATTCAATGACTTAGGTCAATATTTGTCAGAAGGTACACCAAGAGTACCCTCCTTTCCTGAGCAAAGAGAGGGCTGAACCGGGGAGGAAAGAGTTAATTCCGTGGGAGCACGAGGACGGGAATGAGTGGTGCACCTTATGGTCAATTCCCGTGGCCCCAAGGGCAGAGGTCAAAGACCAGAAGGGGATGTGTGCCAGCTTGGGTCACACAGCAAAATGGGGTGTGTTTGGCCTACTCCTGGGTCCCCTCACTTGCTGGGTCTGTTTCCGGGCTCCTTGGAGGGTCAGGATTCCTTCATGACTTCTTTCTTTTTGTGGGTATTTTTTGAACTTTTCAGGCCCTCACCGGCCCAGCATGGAGTCTAGGGCCCTCAGGTACTGAGGACTTACACAGTTAGGTGCCCGTGGGGCAGGCGCTCTGATGGCCTGTGAGCGAAGACAGTGAAGAGGTCCCGGGGACTCAGAAAAGCCTTTCACGGGGGCAGGCTTCAGAGGTCCTCCCAGCATCACAGCCAAAGGGCTAAGGCCCCTAAGGCAAGGAGCCAGGCATTTGCCCAAACAGCCAGCAGGCTGGACAGGGGGATGGCAGGGCAGAGCTGGCTCTGGCTTCTTTCAAAGCCCCCTCTGCCTGTGGTTAAAACAAAGGAAGGAGCCCTGGAGGAGGACGAAAGGCCCGGACCACGACTGGGGAGGGTCTCCATCTCAGAATGGGGGTGTGTTTTGGAACCAGGGCCAACAGGATTGCTGATGGATTGTCCGCGTGGGAAGAGGGGGAAGCATTCATTCACGAAACTCCCAGGTCGCTGCCTGCAGCACCTGGGTACATGGGGGAAGCTAGCCCTTTCCACCGGGGACTGGGGGAGGAGGAGCATTCAGGAAAAAATGAAATAAAGATCTTTGCTGCAGAAGCCTCCCAGGGGCCGAGGTCCCCACCTCCCTACCTATGGAGTAGAGCAGGCGCTGTGGGGGAGGGGCAGCGACGACCCTGGAAATGTGGCCAAGACCCACCACCTCCACGGGACCCTCTAGGCCACCTGGCCACATTTCTGGGCGAGGACCTGCAGGCCAGTGGGCCACTTCTGCGCTCTTCTATTCTCGCCAGAGTTAAGGTTGGTTGGTTGGTTGGTTTTGGACATTTCTTCCCATGTAAATTTTATAATTGTCCCCAAATTATCCACTGTGTAAAAGAAGAAACTGAGGTACAAGAGGCCTGGTTTGCCACCAGCAAAATGGCAGTGGCTTCTTTGGTTTGTATTTCCCTCCTTTGTCGTTGGAGGCTGTCTGGGGGGCCTTCAAGGGAGAGGCAAGCCTCTAAGGCAGTCGCCACTGGGTGGGAAGAAGAGTGGAGCCCTTCACTTCCGGGGGGCTGTGGCTGGGCGCTGTTACCCAGTCTGGGGGTGAGACCACCCGGGAACTCTATTTCAAGAGCCACCTCACCACAGAGACCTTGCAGGCCAGAGACCTCCTTTCCCTTCGTGGGCATCCGGGTAGGGTGGAGACGAAGAGATCCAGGAGATGAGGTGCCAGGGCTGGGCTGGCCCGGGAGGGTTCCCTAAAACCGCAAACAGTGGCCAACAAAAATAACCCAGAGAAAGAATTAGGCGCTCAATCGGAGATAACTATGCGTCGCTCGAGGCTGCCCGCGTTACCTGAAGTTGGCGGGCGGCGGCTGCTGCAGCGATTACTCACCGCGTGGCGCACCCCACCCGCGGGCCGCTGAGTGGATTTTTCCGTGGGGGGATGTGAAGAAGTCTAGGAAGAACTCCTTCGCACCGATGCCCTCCTGGGAACCAGGAATGCGGGGTTCAGTCCCGTTCCCCGAGGGACACACCTCTCCCAAGTGCCCACACATAGGGGTTCCCTACGCACGCTACCGGACATCCCCAAACCTAGCACACACAGGACAGACGAGGAGTGGGACGGGAGGCTGGCGACTTGGTGCCTTCTGACTTTTAGTTTTCCCTGCGCGGGCAGAGGCTGAGCACCGAGGATGGAAGAGAGAACGGAATGAATACAGGGTGGGGACCGGTGGGACCCGCGCGCCCAGGGCGTGGGATTCAGGGACAACTTTCAAAGCCTGTGCGGAAGAAGAGGGACTGAAAGGGAGGATGGATGGGTTCAGGGGCTGCTGGGTGTGTAGAAGGCACACGAATCCTAGAGGGTATAGGGCCCCCCCCATAAGAGGGGCAGGGCGGGGAAGGCGGGTAGGAAGGATTGGGGTAGACAGGGGGGGGGGGACGACACTGGAAAGGCACCAGGGCTGCGAGCTAGGGACCGATGCGGAGTTAGGGGCACACGGTCCCAGCCTGGAACGGGCGGGGCCGGAGAGGGAGGTCCCATGGGCGGGTGGGGAAGGAGTGGGGGGCTTCACGCAGGAGGATGGGGTGCTCTAGGATGGTGGCGGGGCGGAGGCCGGCCGGGTGGGGCGCGCGGTGCCCGCGGGCGGTGGGAAGGCCGATGCGGGGCCCGCGATTCCCCCCCCCCAGGGGCCGGGCCGGGGGCGGGGCCGGGCGGGGCGAGCGGCGCATTAGCGCCTTGTCAATTTCGGCTGCTCAGACTTGCTCCGGCCTTCGCAGTCCGCGCCCAGCGACCTGCGGACAGCCCCGAACCCTAATCTGCACCCCGCAGAGCCTCCCCTGCCCCATCCCGGCGTTGCAGTCACCGCCCGCTGCGCGCCACCCCCATGCCCGCCGGTCGCCCGGGCCCCGCCGCCCAATCTGCGCGGCGGCCGCCGAGGCCGCTGTCCTCGCTGTGGTCGCCTCTGTTGCTCTGTGTCCTCGGGGTGCCTCGGGGCGGATCGGGAGCCCGTGAGTACCGTGCGCCCTGTTCCCCACCTCCCCTGGGAAGCCAGGATCGGGCGCCCCGGGGGGCAGCCGCGGGGGAGGGAAGAGGGGGCGCGAGCGCCACCTGGACAGCCCGGGAACAAAGGAAGGCGGCCCTCGGGGCGCCCTCACCTGCGGGGCGCACGGTGCCACCACCCAGTGGCCCAAGAATACCCGGTATGTGCCCGAGGCCTTCTTACCTGGGTCGCCTTTGCGAGGCCGTCCGGCCAGGCTCGTTTTGAGGGACATCGTAGTGTCCCGGAACCCTCTTCAGGGTGCTGGGACGCCTCGGGGAGCACACGTCTGCGTCCTGGATCACAGAGCTTAAGGGACGCCTCACGGGCCGGGGGCGCACGCTTGGGTGCTTTGGGTTGGGTGCTGGCACGGAGTGGGGTCCCCTCCCCCATGAAATGATGAACCCCGCGGGGAGGGTGGGGCCGTATCGGGGCCCCCCTGCTCTGACCGCCTGGCGTGCGGCCCAGGGGGGTCCCCCGGGACGTGCCTCTCCGCGGGGCCGACGCCGCCCCCTCCCCCCTGCAGCGGACCCCACGCTTTGGGATCCTCGAAGTCCCCTCCACCGGTGGGGCTCACAACCAGCCTCATTCAGGCTGCGCTGGGTTGAAAGCCTCCAGCAACTGAAATCTCGATGAGAAGGAGCGAGAGCCAGCGTGTCGGGGCACCGCGGGCCCAGACTTCATTGTGTAAGGGGCACCCAATGGGGCTCAGCTGCCGAGAGAACCCCACTGCCCGTGGAGGAACTCCTGGCCTTGGGCCCCATCACCCAACGCTTACCCTATTCCCCCCTCCCCGCCAGGATACGGTCTCCACATCCAGACCCTCTCTGGGACACACCCAAAGACACACAAAGAGTCCCACTGGCTTGTGTCCCGTCACCCTGCCCTCCGACGCGCGCTGCAGCCCAGATGCGTATTCGCACACCATCGCGGCGCTCGCATTCCATCCTCGACACACACACACACACACACACACACACACACACACGCACGCACGCACGCACTCGTGGTCCCACATTCATTCCACAGGGGAGGCAACTCTGGGGCATGCGTTTGGCCGAGCGCGCTGGACGACTTTCTACTCTGTGTACCCCATCTGAGGACACAGGCCACCCCGCTGGGGCGCCCCGCTGCGCTGCTGCTCCGGGGCTGGTAGCCTGGGATGTTTGGCTGTGGACATCGCCCCCCCCCCATAACGGATCCACACTGTAGCTTGCCCAAGGCTTCTGGGCAGGTGATGGGGTGACAACCCGGGACCTTCCTAGGGAGCTGGTGTCCCTGCCAGGTCGTGGGTAGTCTTTGAATGCCACCAATAGCACTAAGCTTTGTTTCTGGGCGGGCTGCAGAGCAACAGGCGAAGGTGGCGGGGTGGGGGTGGGGGTGGCGCGCGTGTTTTTTCCTTTAAGGGGGAGAGAAATTAAATAAGAACTTCTCACACCTCTGCAATCTGTTTGTACTTACGGTGTGCCTTAACACCTGACCGGCCGGCCGGTGGGTCGTAAAAGTGTGTGCAGGTACCAGCGGGACAGGACATGGAGACCCCTGGGGGCCGGCTGGGATGGAGGCCACCTTCCCGCTGGCCTTTCAGGGAATCTCACACTTTTCCCTTTTAAAACACATGGTGTTCTTTTTAATAACGGCAGCAACCCCGTCCGCATTGGGAAAGGGGAAAGACGCTTGCTTAGGCCCCAGCTTTGTGAGGGAAACGAGGGGAAGAGGGGAGGAAGGAGGGTGTCTCCCTCTCCAGGGTTAGGGGGCTGCAGCCGGCCGCGCCTCTGCCAAGCTTGGCATGTGTGCGCCCCAGTCCCCAGTGGCCTTGGCCCATTGTTCGTGGAAGCCAAGGAGCAGGCTGGGGTCCTCTTGCCCTAGTGCTCCAGGGTGCCAGGCCCATGCTTCACCCCTGTGCTCAGACTGGAGACGTCTTCCCTGTTTTATGGAGGATCTGGGGAGGGGATGCCAGGTGTCCCGAGCACTGCTGGGGGGCTGCACCCAGTTGTCCTGAGGACAAACTTGGGCTGTCCTGTCCAGGCTGGCTTGGCCTTGCTCTTCGTCCCCGTCCCCCCCCCCCCCCGCCCCGGCCCGCCCCGGCCCCGAAGGGCAGCTGCAGCTGCCGGTTAATCCAGGCCAGCGGGTGTGGTAAAAGGGCAGTACCCCCGCCAGGACCCCCCAGAGAGTCCCCTTCCTGGCCAGACAAAGGCCAGGGAGGAACAGAGGGGTGTGAGCATCGCCCCGGAGTGCAGACCGTGGGGTCCCGGGTCGGGGCAGTGCCTCCCACCCTGCAGAGGGGGGCGCCCGGGCAGGAAGCAGTGGGTGGGCCAGGGTAGAGACGCTGGCACGTCCCAGTTCGTGCCGAAGGAATTCTGAATTAGCGGGCGGCTGGCTGCCTGGGACCTCCGGGGCGGCCCCCTGGCCCCCGCCTCCTCCGCTCTGGCCTGCTCCGTCGGCTCCTTCGCACGGACGCCGAGACCTCCGCCGAGCCCTGGGCCAAGCCCCAAACGCAACTGTGATCACAGCAAGACCCGCCTCCTCCCAAGGCCAAGTTTGCCCGGAGAAATCCTGCACAGCCGGGCCGTGTCACCCATGTGGGGCATGAGGGACCGTCCAGGGCTTAGCCTGGGGGTGGTGGGGGTAGTGATGGTGGTCAGTGCAGCCCCTCTTCTCCCAGCCACTCGGGGAACCCTTTTTAAAAACCCAAGTCTCCTCCCCTCTGGCCCCCCCACCCAACCCGGCAGTCAATTTTCCTCCCTAAGAGCTGAGAGCCCTGCGGCCTCTGCTAACCCCTGCCCTCACTTCGGCCACAGGGCCTTTGCACACGCAGGCCTCCTTGCCAACTGTGGCTGCTGACTCACCTGCCTTTGCCTCTTGCTTACTTCACTCGGGTCCCAGGGCCTCAAGCACACAAGGCTACAGTCCCAACTGTATTTTTTCTTCTCTTCCTCCTTCCTCCCCTCTCTTCTATTTCTGTGACTTTATTATTTTTTTTGGGGGGGGGTCTTTCAAGACAGGGTTTCTCTGTGTAACCCTGGCTGTCTCAGAACTCGCTCTGTAGACCAGGCTGGCCTTGAACTCAGAGATCCGCCTGCCTCTCCAGTGTTGGGATTAAAGGTGTGCACCACCACATCCAGCAAGGAAAAGCATTTTGTTGTATCTTCATTCCCATGGTGACCTCCGTACCTGGCACACTGTAGGCTCTGAATGAGTGAATGAGTGAATGAGTCTTCCTACCCTGGGTGAAGAAAGTCGCAGAGAAGTGAATGGAGTTGGGATTCCAGACAAGCTGGGAACGTCTGAGGCCCGGGACCGCCTGGCTTACCAGCCTTAGGGGGCTCCCTGTGAAACTCCCTCACACCTCCAGCCATCCTGTGTGGCTGATATCGGGATGGCCACTGGCCAGGAAGGGAAACTGAGTCAGAAGGGCTTGGAATATGTTCCCCTTCCCATCCCTGAGGCTTTGGTGTCCCCCTGAAGTCCCAGCCTGTGAGTAGGACAGCTATGGAGGGCAGGCAGGCGGAGAGACTGGTGGTCCCAGGGTTGGTCACGACATGGTTGAGGTCACTTCCTTAGTGGCACCACAGTGGCCCTGGGGCGTCAGTCCTCTCTCTACCCCGTGGATGGGGAAGAGGGAAATGGAGTCAGAGGGTACGTGGGAGTGGGGTTGGGCCAGCTCTGGTGACAGCGAGAGTGAGACCCGAGTCAGGTACAGAGACACGGGCCCGGCTAGGGCTTCCCTGTCTAGATGCGCCCACGTTCTCGTGGCACATATGTGAGAGTTAGGGTGTCAGAGAAAGGAGGAGGAGGAGGAGGAGGAAGCTGGAAAGCCAGGCCAAGTCTGGGTGTTCATGTGTGATCCCAGAACTCTGGAGACTGAGGCAGGGGGATGAGGAGGGTGGCAAGTTTCCAGACAGCCTACTGTGCCTAGTGAGACCTTGTCTCCAAAAGAAAGGAGAAAAAAGTCTTACGGGCTGGTGAGATGGCTCTCAGGGTAAAGGCGTTTGCCTCCTGACGTGAGTTCCATCAGTGGGACCGTGGTGGGAGGGGAGGACCAACCCCAGCCAGCTGACTTCCACAATGCGTTATGGTACACACAGGGAGTTGCAATAAAGTAACAGAAAAGACTTACTTAGATCTGAGTAGGCATTTATGACTAACTTTTTAAAAATTTATTTATTTTTTGTCTTTTCATGTGGCATGGAGGTGGTGGTGGTGGTGGTGGTGGTGGTGGTGGTGGTTCTTCTTCTTCTTCTTCTTCTTCTTCTTCTTCTTCTTCTTCTTCTTCTTCTTCTTCTTCTTCTTCTTCTTCTTCTTCTTCTTCTTCTTCTTCTTCTTCTTCGTCTTTCAAGACAGAGTCTCTCTGTGTAGCCTTGGCTATCCTGGAACTCACTCTGTAGATCAGGCTAGCCTCAAACTCAGAGATCTGTCTGCCACCTCCCAAGTGCTGGGATTAAAGGCGTGCGCCACCACTGCCTTACAAAAGTGCACACCTTTAACCCCAGCACTCGGAGGCAGAGGCAGACAGATGGCCTGTGAGTTCAAGTCCAGTCTGCTCTACATAGTGAGTTCCAGTTTCAGGCCAGCCAAGGATACATACTGAGACCTAGTTCTCCTTACCTTCCCTGCAAAAAATCCCAAAATGTATTTTGTGCTTGTGTGTATACATGTACATCACAGCATGTAAAAGCCAGAGGACAACTTGTGGGAGTCGGTTCCCTTTCCTCTACAATATAAGTCCTAGACTCGGGTCCTCAGGCTTAGCAGCAATCACCTCCACCCACTCAGCCATTCCACTGGCCACTGATTAATTCTTGGTTGTTTTTTTTTTGGTTTTGTTTTGTTTTGTTTTGTTTTTCGAGACAGGGTTTTTCTGTGTCGCTTTGGCACCTTTCCTGGAACTCGCTCTGTAGCCCAGGCTGGCCTGAAACTCACAGAGATCTGCCTGCCTCTGCCTCCCAAGTGCTGGGATTAAAGGCGTGCGCCACCACCACCTGGTTCTTGGTGGATTCTTGAGATAGGGTGTCCTGTAGCCCTAGTGGGCACAAACTCACTGTGCACCCAAAGTTATCTTGAACTTCTGACTCCCCTGCCTCCACCTCCAAGAGCTGCAGTGATGGACAATTGGTGACTCTCCTGGCTGGGACTGGGTAGGTGCTGGGCTGTGGCATCTCAGCTGGCTTTGGCCTTGACTCCATTGCCTTGGCTGCAATGGGTACTTAAGCCTCATTGGTTCTGTTTATCTGTAAAATGGGTGGCAGTTAGCACCTCCTCAAGACTTCCCGATCCCTGGATGTCCTAGAGGCTTAGGGGTTGTGGGGTTCCATCCCATGCCTGACAAGCCTCTCTCTTTGACCCTAGACACAGCTGTGATCAGCCCCCAGGACCCCACGCTTCTCATAGGCTCCTCTCTGCAAGCTACCTGCTCCATACACGGAGACACGCCCGGGACCACGGCCGAGGGCCTCTACTGGACCCTCAATGGGCGCCGCCTGCCCTCAGAGTTATCCCACTTACTCAACACCTCCACCCTGGCCCTGGCCCTGGCCAACCTCAACGGATCCAGGCAGCAGTCGGGGGACAACCTGGTGTGTCATGCCCGGGATGGCAGCATTCTGGCTGGCTCCTGCCTCTACGTTGGCCGTAAGTGGGGCCCCAGGACACCCAGGGCCAGGTCTCTGGGAGAAATGGCGAGTTTGGAGAGGAGAGTATGGGCCCTGTTTCGGGGCGGAGCCACAGGCAGGCTGGGTTGGAAGTGAGCCTGCATGCTGGCATGGTCACACCCTGGACAGGCACTGAGCTCTGGGGACAGCCGTGACGCCACTCTTCCGTGTGTACCCAGCTGCTTCTGAAAAGCTGTCACCTTGCCCCTCACAGTTCCCCCTGAGAAGCCTTTCAACATCAGCTGCTGGTCCCGGAACATGAAGGACCTCACTTGCCGCTGGACCCCGGGTGCACATGGGGAGACATTCTTACACACCAACTACTCCCTCAAGTACAAGCTGAGGTTGGTGCCCAGCCCAGTCTTGCTGTGTGACTTCAGGCAGATACTTGCCCTCTCTGGTCAAATGTGTTCCTGTGGAAGCCCTGAGGCTGCAGAAACTAGGTGTAAGGACTAAAAGGGGACTCTCCTGCCTCCACAGGTGGTATGGTCAGGACAATACATGTGAGGAGTACCACACTGTGGGCCCTCACTCCTGCCACATTCCCAAAGACCTGGCCCTCTTCACTCCCTATGAGATCTGGGTGGAAGCCGCCAACCGTCTGGGCTCAGCTCGGTCTGATGTGCTCACCTTGGACGTCCTGGACGTGGGTGAGCCCCCATTGTCCACCCGGTCTTCTGCCCCAGACCCAAGAAGGGCCTTCCCCTGGAGCTTGTTGATTCTTCTAGGGATCTGACCCCAGCCATGGTAGTTGCAAGGCGGCGGCGGGTGTCCACACCTTCCCCCCAAGACAGTCAGGATCCCCCCACTCTTCAGAAAACACCTGGCCTTATTACTCCCCCCCTCAGCAGCCCAGGTGTTCAGGAGGGGGTCCTGGGGGATCCAGGAGAGGGCGCCCAGGTCGGGAGGCGCCCCAGGAAGCCGAGGCCTGGAGCTGGGGGGTGAGGGTGGGAGGCAGGAAGTGGATGATCCCTGAGCAGAATTGGGCCTAATCTAATTAGGGTGTTCCCAGCCCAGAGCAGCCTGGGCCACTTAACCCTTTCAGAGCCTCGCCGAGGACTCCGGGAGAGATCAGCTTGTACTCTCTCCACGGTCCCGCAGAAGGTCCTGGGTGCTCCTGGCTTGTTCCCACACCCCAGTCCCCTTGTCTCTTCTTGGCATCCTGATGTGCCATCTGACCCTCAGCTGTGCCCCGTGGCTGGCAGAGCTGCTCTTGGCAATGTGCAGGGCAACAGAAGTGGACGTGAGGTGGGGTACCTATGGATGGAGCCAGACAGCAGCCTAGGGTGGCTGAAATATGGTAACACTTGTCATCCTGGTGCTCAGGAGGCCCAGGCAGGAAGATCACAATTGCCGAGGTCAGCCTGGGCTACATAGTGAGACCCTGGCTCAAAACATAGACAATAGCTTTAGCCGTCAGCCAGTGACTTGATACTTGGAGTGGGACTCAGGGCCTCCCAGGTGCAGGGTGATGCTCACAGGTGCTGGGTGATACAGGTGCAGGGTGATGCTCACAGGTGCAGGGTGATGCTCACAGGTGCAGGGCGATGCTCACAGGTGCAGGGTGATACAGGTGCAGGGTGATGCTCACAGGTGCAGGGCGATGCTCACAGGTGCTAGGTGATACAGGTGCAGGGTGATGCTCACAGGTGCAGGGTGATGCTCACAGGTGCAGGGTGATGCTCACAGGTGCTGGGTGATACAGGTGCTGGGTGATGCTCACAGGTGCAGGGTGATGCTCACAGGTGCAGGGTGATGCTCACAGGTGCTGGGTGATGCTCACAGGTGCAGGGTGATGCTCACAGGTGCAGGGTGATGCTCACAGGTGCAGGGTGATGCTCACAGGTGCAGGGTGATGCTCACAGGTGCAGGGCGATGCACACTCCTGTTTAGTGAGACCTCTGCTGGACAGGTTGCTGCTCTGTGCCCCTGAGGATAGGATTGTGTGTCTTCCATCAGAGATGGCAACGGTGTTATCAGCTCACTTGAACTGCTGCTGACTGTTTCTGGAATATTAAGTGACAGTGGTCTACCAGGCCTGGGTGAACAGACCGCAGGTGGGGGGGGGCCGGGGCGGGGGGCGGTCTGGCAAATGCAGGCAGGCGTCCCAGGAGCCACTGCAGCCTGGATCACACCACTGGGAGGATCTGTCTCCAGACAGTTCTCACCAAGCCTTGTCCTCAGGGCTGGGCGTGGTGGCCCACGCCTTTAGTCCCAGTATTTGGGGGAGGCATAGGCAGAAGGATCTCTGTGAGTTCAAGGCCAGCCTGATCCGCATAGCCAGCTCCAGGCCAGCCAGGACTACACAGTGAGGCCTTTTCTCAAAAACAACAAAAGAGACCTCTCCAGTGACCAGGCCTGCTCCACCCTCAGTGACCACGGACCCCCCACCCGACGTGCACGTGAGCCGTGTTGGGGGCCTGGAGGACCAGCTGAGCGTCCGCTGGGTCTCACCACCTGCTCTCAAGGACTTCCTCTTCCAAGCCAAGTACCAGATCCGCTACCGAGTGGAGGACAGCGTGGACTGGAAGGTGCCCGTCCCGCCCCGGACCCGCCCCTGACCCCGCCCCCCGCATCTGACCCCTCCCTCACCGTGCAGGTGGTGGATGACGTCAGCAACCAGACCTCCTGCCGCCTAGCGGGCCTGAAGCCCGGCACTGTGTATTTTGTCCAAGTGCGTTGTAACCCATTCGGGATCTACGGATCGAAAAAGGCGGGAATCTGGAGCGAGTGGAGTCACCCCACCGCTGCCTCCACCCCTCGAAGTGGTGAGCACCTCTCCGGGGCCGGCTGGCCCCACGGGAACCCCATTCCAGCCTCTCTCTCTCTCTCTTTTTTCTTTTTGAGACAGGATCTCAGGTAGCCCAGGTGGCCTTGAACTCACTATGTAGCCAAGGATGACCTCGAACGCCTGATTCTCCTGTCTCTGCTTCCAGACAGGGTGCTGGGCTGACAGGCAACCGCCACCACAGTCTTGAGGCTAGCCATGCCACAGCCATGCCACACTTGTGGCTCCGGACTCTATTTAGCCTGTCGTTTGGATTGGCGAGGGGTGGGAAGCAACAATGTGACCTATTGTAAGAAAACTGAGAACAGGCTGTTTTCACCCAGATCTCCCAGAGTCGCCAGAAGAGTGAGCTTTATATAAACGAGAACGTCACAGACAGTTAGTGCATGGTGCCCGGCGGAGGGTCCCACACCGAGACCCCTGCCTTGTGTCTTCCACGTGGGCTCTGCTGCTAGCCACCCCCCCACCATGATGTAAGGTAGCCTTGGCTGCCTGAACATTTGGGATCTCCTCGCCTCAGCTTCCTGAGTGCTCAGAAACCAGGCAGGAGCCCCCACTTTTGAGTCCCTTTCTCAAGATGGGAGGGCTTGAGGCTCCTTCTGAGCCGTGGACATGCATTCCCTCCTATGAAACACATTGCCTGGAATGCCTGACCTCAGTTTCCCTATCTGTCCAAGGCTCGTGCCCCCCTTTAGTATTTGCAGGCAGTTGAGGAGGCCCCCATTCCCTAGCCCCCTCCACCGGTCCCCCAAGAGGGAAAGGATGCTTTTTCTCTCATGAGGACACGGAAACTGAACTCACACAGACACATACACTGTTTGGTGATGATGAGATAATGGGGAAACTGAGTCCCGGAGGGAGTCCTAGAGGAAGAGAGGGTCAGAACCAGCTCTTGCAAGCTCTCCAGCCCCCATCCGGGCCCCTCCAGGTTCTGGGCTGGGCGGGAGGGAACGCAGTCGGGAGGGGCCGGAGCCTTGGAGCTTTGGCCCTCGCTCGTGCCCAGCACCTGCGATTCTTGCACGGGAGCCAGGAGGCGGCTGCGTCCGCCCGGGAGACTGGGGAGGCCGGGGGTAGGGTGCGGGGGAGGCAAGCAGGGGCTGTGGGGGCCGAGGCCGTGCCAGGGCCTGTCAGCGAGTCCCCAGCTTTATTTATGACGTGAAGCCGATGTCCTTATCCGCTGGCCTGCTGGGGGATGGCTGCGCCTGGGGGTTGGACCCGGGGCCGGCCTCCACCTGGCCCTCCCAGCCCACTCCGCGTCACACCCGATCGGTTTCTCAGGCTTATCTTGGGGACCTGCCCCGTGAGCTGTGCTTGCTGCCTCCCTCGGTGTCTGTCACCCGCTTTCCCAGAGCCTTTGCTTTTTTTACACTTTCGTGTAATTAAACAACTCCTGAGATGACTTGTTTTGGTCTGGCGTGTGTGCTTGGTGAGCCTGCGCGCCACAGCACACATGTGGGGGTCAGATGAGCACTTCTGTGAGCAGGCTTCTCCCACCGCGTGGGGCCAGGCTGGTGGCAAGCGCGGTCCCGGCCGACTGAGCCATCTAGCCAGCGCCCCCGCCCTGTCTCCCTCTCTGGCTCCCCCTCTCCCTGGAAAGTCGCAGGTAACCCAGGCTGGCTTTGACCTCGCAGCGGTCCTGCCTCAGACTGCCAGTGCTGGGTGACAAGCTTGTGCCACCGCGCTGGGGGAGGGACCGGGGGCGCGGCCCGGGCTCTGCCTTCCCGCTCTGTCTGGTCCCACCTCGTTCCCATTGCTTCCTTCCTTTCCGACCGAATGCCCGGGTTTGCCCCCCACTAACTTGGCCCTCCTTGCCCGTCTCCATCGCCATCCCGCTGGGTGATGCCCGCCCGGGTCCACACCTGACACCCTCTCCAGCCTCCCCGCCGCCGCCGCAGGGCTGGGGTGGGAGGCCGCGGCTCCGCCCGCGTGCGCCCCCTGCCGGCCGCGCCCCGACACTGCTGCTCCACTCTCTTTAGAGCGCCCGGGCCCGGGCGGCGGGGTGTGCGAGCCGCGGGGCGGCGAGCCCAGCTCGGGCCCGGTGCGGCGCGAGCTCAAGCAGTTCCTCGGCTGGCTCAAGAAGCACGCGTACTGCTCGAACCTCAGCTTCCGCCTGTACGACCAGTGGCGTGCTTGGATGCAGAAGTCACACAAGACTCGAAACCAGGTAGGAACGTGGGGGAGGTTCGCGCGGGGGTGCGGGGGTGGAGGAGGGGCACCGGGGTGCAGCCTCCACGACACTGCGCTCTTCTTTCCAAGCACAGGACGAGGGCATCCTGCCCTCGGGCAGACGGGGCACGGCGAGAGGTAAGAGGGTCCTGGTGCGCGTGGCCTGGGGCAGTCTGCAAGACCCCTTCCCGCCCTCAGGGTGCCCGAATGGCAGCTCTCCTCTCATCACTTACTTAGCATGTATGAGCACCTACTGCATACCAGCCTCGGGCCAAGCACTCTGCTGCATGATCAACCAAGGTGAGGAGAGGGACACAGGCTTAGTGTGGTCTCTTTTCTGCTCTCAGGCCCTGCCGGATAAACTCTAAGAACAAGCCATCCTCCTGCCTCTTGCAGACCCGGAGGCTCGCCCCTGCTCCTCTGGACTCGCTTCGGGGGAACCGGAGAAGCATCACCAGGGGCTGGGGCGAGCAGAGTGAGCTCCCACTGCCACAGATCTGGTCCGCACGAGGGTCAACCTTGGGTGTACCCCAGTGTGGACACGGCTGGAGTAATGACTTTGGTGACCCAGGGTCCTCCAAGAGTCTCCTTAAATAAAAGGGTTGTTCGGGTCCTCTGATGGCGTGTTGGAGGCCTGTGTGGTCTGGGGGATCGGAACATCCTCCACCCCAAAAACCAGTCCTGTGTTCCAGGACACTAGACTACCTGTCCTCAGCTCCTCAGGGGGAAGCAAGTCTTCCACCTGCGGACTGTTCCCCGGGGGACGCCCCCCAGTCGCCGGACTCCACACCCCAAGAGACAGAGCTGATGGGAACGCTGCAGAGGGAGAATTCTTTATTTTGTGAGGCGCGCTGGAGGGCAGCCCGGCGGGGCACGACCCCAGCCAGCTGGCGGTCAGGGCTGGGCTGGACGCCATGGGCCTCTTTTCCCATCTTCCTCTGGTCCCTTGGGAGCCGCCCTCACTCTGCAGATTCGGCATCAAACCTGAGTTCCTGCAGAACCTCGCTGATCGCCTCCATGGTTTTAATTACCCTACAAGAGCGGATGGAAACTATAAATAAAACCCAGATGGGGTGAATTAGCTGAGCCGCACGGCTAGCAGGGAGGGGACCATGGCAGGCCCTGGGCCCTCCCGCCTGCCGCCAAACCTCAGGCGCGGCCTGGGAGCATGCCTGGGAGGCAGGGTGGCTTGGGGGGTCACAGTGGGCTCATGGGAAAGGCCGCGGTGGGGGGAGGGGCGCTTGGAGACCCGCGATAGAACTGCAGGGGCGCACACAGGGGAGCAAGCGTGCCTCTGGCCACGTTCAAACTCCCGAGAGCAGCGGAAACTGCAGGCGACATGATGATGCACATCCTGGGGAGCATGCATCTAAGAACGCCAGTGTGCAAATCAGAGCGCCCTCTTCCACGGGGCGGGTCAGCGCTGTGCTAACCATGGCCATGTGGTGCCAATCTGAGGTGTTGGGCTCAGGGGCCCACAGGGCTCACTTTATTTTCAGCTGGCGCAACTTTTCAGGGTCCTCCTGTCCTGACACTCCTGGTGTCCCCATCACCTGCAGCAGCGCCACCTGGAGGAGCAAATGGGCGTCACAAGGCAAAAGCCACATTGCCCTTTCTCAGCGGATCAAGACAGAGAAGGCCGACCAGGAGCAGAACCTCGGAGAGTGGAGCTTGAGTGTGTGGGTGTGGGGGGGTGGGTCGCGTTTGGGGCTCTCCTGTGGAAGGGCAGTAGAGAATATGGACATAGCTCGGAAAAGCCAGGGATGGGTGGCAGGTGTGGCCCCCAACCCAGAGTCAGAGCAGGGCGTTATAATTCCAGGATGGAAATAAATCTGGAACTCAAGGCAGGGTTTGGGGTTCTGTACTATGAATTCTAGACCGAAGAGCGATGTGGGCGTGGCTGCCAGTGGGCGAACCCTTCCCTACTAGGATTGGCTGTAGGGTAAGGGGAGGTGGCGTCTTGGGATCTGCGTCAAGGGACCTAGGAAGTCTGTTTCAGGATGTTTGTGGAGGACGTAGCTTGTGGGTCCCAACAGTGATAACCCAGGAGTAGAGAGAGAGCCAGTGTTGAGGCCACGGGGTTCTTGGGAGGGCTTTCCAGAGGGACTGGAGTAATTAAGCAGAACCTGGGCGGGGACTGTAGGCAGACGGCGGGACAGGGCCCAAACGCACCGAGGTGCAGCAGAAAGTAGTGGCCGGGGTGGCCGGGAAGGGGCTGTGGCCCATGCCCCACCCTGAAGGAGAGGCGGCAGTCTTACTGTGGCCAGGCGCGTCTGTTCCAGCTCCTGCAGGCTGCGCACGTGGCGAGCGAGCATCAGCTGCGCGCGAGGCCCCGCCAGTTCCGCTTCCACCGCCAGCACCTCCCGCGAGGCGGCGGCGAAGACCTGGGTCACCTCGTGCACGACGCTCCGATAACGCGGGAAGTCGTGGTGCTGGCCACTGCGCAGGTACTGGCGGTGAGCTCTGCGGTGGGCGGGGAGGGTGCTGAGCCCATGGCCCCGGCTCACACTCCCTGCTCCAGCCCTGGAGACCCACCAGCTAGACAGACCGGAGAGGGGCCAGGGCGGACCCCCCTCTGCACCCGGAGAAGACAGGGGCCCTGGCCGCGGGTCACGCCCCTCAGGCCACACCCCCTTCTCCGGCCACAGCCCCAGCTCCACCCAGCTCCTCCAGGTGGACGGTTTCTTCCGAGTTTTCAGAACCGCCACCCACGGCTCTGCCCCGCCCGTCCTAGACCACGCCTCCGAGTACCCGGGACCAGGTCTCCGCGGCCTCCCGGCTCTCCGGCCACGCCCACAACCGGGTCCTTCTAGCCACGCCCCTAGCCATGCCAACTGCGTCGCCGCAGGTCCCGGCCGAGCGGCGACCCCGGTCCCACCCGGGCCAGCTCCCCAGGCCCCGCCCCGTGCAGCCCGCCGGCTCACTGGTCCAGGCGGCGGAAGGCCTGCGCGCGTTCATTCTGCAGCTGCTGGATCCTCCGTACCAAGGTGGCGATCGGGGCGTCTCTCTGTGGGGGGTGGGGCCATGAAGCCGGACCCCTGAGCCCACCCCGCCGCCCCACGCCCGTCCTGCCCACGCCAGGGCTCACCCAGGCCCACGGCGGCTCCGCAGATCCGGGGGCGTCCGCAGTAGTCGGCACCTCTGCGGTGGCGGTGAGCATGACTGCGCAATCCGGCGGCGCTTGGGAACGGCCGCAGCGCCCCCTGCCGGCCGGGAGGCCCACGCCCGTCGCGCGCGCACCTGGCTGCCTTTGAGTTCTACTATAGTTGGTTCCAGGACTGCATCTGCCGATCCTCGCGACAATCGTAGATCAAATAGGGCCACAATCGTAGTATAAGGTCACAGGAGTCCCCAATGTATTCCGGCATGAGTGATGGTAACGCAGTATAGCTGGGGGCTAACCGATGTCTCCGCGCCTGAGCACGGGTTGCTTTTGCAGGACTGGACCGAATGCCAGCACCCACACACGAGTAACTAAAATCCCAGGGGATCCAGTGCCCTCTTGATTTCATGGGGCATCAAGCAATCACGCAGTGCACACAAAACATTCACATAAACCTTTAGAATATAGCTGGACCTTCTGTGAACTGGACCTGTGCGAAGGCTCTGGGGCAGAGGCGGCACCAGGTCTAGCTGATGGAGGACGCACCGTGACTGCGGGTTCTCCTGGCACACCACGTTCAAACTGCACAACCCTTCAAATGCCGAGTTGAGCTGGATTCCTGACTTCCACATCAATGAAGATGTGGAAGATGGAAACCCTTGCCCCCTTAAGACTACAAAGTCGGACTGGAGATGGCTGAGGTTGAGAGCACTGGCTGCTCTTCCAGAGGTCCTGAGTTCAATTCCCAGCACCCACATAGTGGCTCACAACCATCTGCAGTGAGATCTGGTGCCCTCTTCTGGCCTGCATAATAAATAATTTACTTTTTTTCTGTTTTTTTTTTTTTTTTTTTTTTTTTCTCCTTGAGACAGGGTTTCTCTGTGTAGCTTTGCGCCTTTCCTGGAACTCACTTGGTAGCCCAGGCTAGCCTCAAACTCACGAGATCCACCTGGCTCTGCCTCCCGAGTACTGGGATTCAAGGTGTGCGCCACCATCATCCAACAATAAATAAAAGACTACAAAGTCAGTGATTCTCACATGTTCATGTACAACAAAAACTCTAAGATGGATCAACTAGCTTCAGGACCACATAACCACGGTGTGCACTGCAGCATGGGCCTGTGGTCCCAAAGCCCAGGAGGGGAAGCCCCAGGGCTGTGATTGACATAAGGCTGATCTCTTCATCTGGAACTGGCGTATGGACACTGGGTTGGGTGAGCTGCCTCTCCACACAGACCATCGTCCCCACCCCCGACTGTGTGAGTGCAAGGTCACTTGGACATGATGGGGACAGTGGGCCCAGGCGGGTCTCCTTTGCTGCTTCCACACACTAGGGCAGAACAGAACCTCCCCCTGGCAGCACTGTGGGCCCCACCTTTGCAGGGGCTCAGGTGACTTAAGTTTTAACCCACTGGTCCACCTTCCTAGCACCTTCCTTCCAGAAGCAGCCGTTCAGATGTGCAGATGGAAACCACGTGCTACCAGCGGGGTGCGGCAGTGGCACATGCCTGTGGCTGGCAGGTTGCAGGGCAGCCTGGTCTACATGGTAAGATCCCCGTCTCACTGGGAACCCGCCTCCCAGCCCATCCCCGAACAGAAGAGCCACTCAAGACACCAGTTACTGCTCCAGTCGATGGAAGGGGACTTTATTTGGTCCCGGGGTCATGGGCCAGGTACGGCCCCAGCTTTATTTGACCTTCTTCTTGGGGCGCAGGTTGTTGGTGTGGCCGCACTTCTTCTTGCGGCAGTTGACCGCACGGGGGTGCAGGCGTGCATAGCACTTGCGGCAGATCATCTTGTCACAGTTGTACTTCTGGGCGAGCTGACGAAGGGACGGCTCGATGATGCCACCACGCAGGCGCAGCACCAGGTGCAGGGTGGACTCTGGGAGGAGGACAGAAGCTGAGCCCTGCCCCAGCAGCTCGGGGAAGACCCCAGGGAAAAACTCCTCAAGAGGCTCCCCACACTGCTACCAGAGGCCAGGCTTCCCTTGAAGGACGGAAACCAAGTCCATCTGCTTTTGTCATGTACTGGGGCCTGAAGAGGGAGCTGAACACCAACCCGGGAGGCAGCTGGGAGCCACCCCAGTGCTGGGAGCATTGAGGTCCTGTGGGAACACAGGTCAAAAACAAAACAAAAAACCAAACACGAAAAGTGTCCAGCTGTGGCCAGCCTGACACCATGAGGTCCTGCCCCACAGACAGACCCTGAAAGCATCCAAGTGCTGTGACGTCTCCGCAGTCCCACCAGGTCCTTTTCCTTCCAGGCTGCGTCCTGCTGACACACCCAGTGCTAGGCAGGCAGAGGCTCAACAAAAAAAACCACACAAAACAAAAAGCTGCCATGTGACCCAGCATTCAGGAGGCAGGGGGATCTCAAGTTCAAGGCTGGACTCTGCAGAGAAACCCTGCCTCAAACAAACAAGGGGGTGGGGGTGGGGTGGCACGCAAACACCCAAACCCAAAGATCTGACCACCTCAAAAGTGAACAGGCATTATGGCTCACACCTGCAACCCCAGCTCTTGGAGCAACACTGCGGGGCCAGCCTGGGCTAAAGCTGATAGCTCAAAAGGAGTAAAGGCCTGGCAAGTAAAGACACACCATACACGGGTGCAAGGTAACTGACTCCTCACGTCCACCCACGGCGGCCACACACACCCGTGGCAAATGAAGAGGGGCAGGACGTGCCACTGCCGGGCGACTGGAGCACCACTTCGGGCCACCCCTTACCTTTCTGGATGTTGTAGTCCGACAGGGTGCGGCCATCCTCCAGCTGCTTGCCGGCAAAGATCAGCCTCTGCTGGTCTGGTGGGATGCCTGCGCACAGGAGGAACCAGGCTGGCGGCAGCTCCTCCCTGCGGGAGCTGGGGCCACCCCAGGGCCGGCTCGGCACCCGGCAACGCCGCCCCCGCAGCCCAGCCCACCTTCCTTGTCCTGGATCTTGGCCTTGACATTCTCGATGGTGTCACTGGGCTCGACCTCAAGAGTGATGGTCTTGCCCGTCAGGGTCTTCACAAAGATCTGCATGTCGGCGTCTGCTCGGCGGGGGAAGGAGCCCGCCCGTTAGATGCGCTTGTGCGTGGGTCTCTGCCCGAGCGCGCCCAGTGCCCGCCTTCCACTCCCGGGGGGCTGGCGGTTCCCCTGCCCTCCGGAAGACCCCGCGCCACTGTGGGCTCGGTACCCCGCCCGAGCACCCCGCCCTGGAAGCGCCGCCCGTCCTGCACCTCCGGGACCCAGGCAGCCCTCGGGGCCCCCGGCCGAGCCCCGCCGCCACCCGGAACCACACACGCAGCCGTGTGGACCGGACGGGCGCCGGGCCTTCGCCTGCGGCCCCCGGGCTGCGCCGCCGCGCGCCCGCCCAGGCCCCCGGCCGAGCCCCGCCGGGCAGGGGCCGGAGCGGCGCCCACGAGCCAGCACACGCCCGCGCCGGTCCCCGCCGGTCCCCGCGCCGGTCCCCGCCGCCACCAGCCCGCCAGCGACGCGGCCGCCACCAACCTGCTCGGCCGCCTCGTTGAAGAGAAAGAGGACGGCGGAACCGGAAACCCCCAGTCTCCTCTCAGAGCGCCTGCGCACTGAGCACGCTGCGCGTCGACGTCACAATCCACGCCGCACGTCGTTCCCGCCCCAGGCTTCGTCCGGCGCCATGTTGGGTGCTGGCAAGAGAAGCCGAACAGCGGCTGGGACTGTCGGGAGCCGCTTCCGGGTGGAGCTGCGCCTCCAGGCGTGAGTGACGGGCGCCCCTGCGCCCCCCGAGGCCGCCCTCCCGTTCCTCAGCCGGTCCGACACGTTTCTGTTTCCTTTAGGAGGCGTGGCTGCCGTGGTGCGCCAGCCTTTAATTCTGCCAGATGGGAGTTCGAGGCCAGCCAGTGCTCCATCGGGAGCGTCTGTCTCAAAAACCAAACAAAAACAATACAACCACCAGACCCTGGAGAGAGGGGACTTAAATCTCCCGTGAGCTTGGGGGTGTGGATCACCTTGTTTCTCGATGTTCCCCAGGGCATCAGGCCGACAGCAAACGGAAGCGGAACTATCTGGGAAGATACCCCCCCCCTTTAAATATATCTCCCCCATACAATATCTTCAGGACTTTGCCTCCCCGGGTCCTCCCAGATTCTCCCCACCTCCTAACCACACAAACCAACACCCTTCTTCTCTCCCAGAAAGCAGACATATAAAATAAAATAAAAACCAGAACAGGGCAAAACAAACATTAAGAAATAAAACAGTTCGAGGCCAGCCTGGTCTACAGAGTGAGATCCAGGACAGGCTCCAAAGCTACACACAGAAACCCTGTCTCAAAAAACCAAAACAAACGAAATAAAAACAAAAAGCACAAGAAACAGAGACACACATCCATACACAGAGATCCCATAAAAACACGAGTTGGAAACCGTAATACACGACTAAAAGGCAAAAATTCCCAGACAAAATGTAAAACAAAAGCCTCCAAAATCACCATTGAGTTCACTCAGGTGACCGGCCCTCGGAGTATGGTTTGCATGCCTAGAAAGACTCCGTTAAGAGGAGACAAATTTTTCACTTGTGAGTGGTTATCAACTGGAGGGGTGGCGTCTGGGTTAGGGATGGGGGGCAAGTGTGCACGCCCCGTCGTCACTGAGACCCGGCCGGCCAGCCCTGTGCAGGCCCATGTGCTGGGCCAGTCTGAGTTCATGTGCGCTGGCCACGCTGTGTTTGGAGACCTTGTTTCCTTGGTGTCCTCCATCCCCTCAGATTTTTACCCTGCTCCTGCCTCCTCTCCTGAAGGGTTCCCTGAGCTCTGAGGGGGCGGATTTGATGGAGACAGCCCTTTTGGGACTGAGAGTCTCTCACTTTGCGCTCTGTCCAGCTGTGGGTCTGTGTTCCCATCTGCTGCAGGAGGGAGCGTCTCTGATGGTGGCTGAGCAGACACTGACCTGATTACCAGTCTGGTAGAGTAGCTCCTGGGAAGATTTTTTTTTTTTTGGCGGGGGGGGGGGGGGGGGGGGGGGGGGGGGGGGCTTGAGACAGGGTTTCTCTGTGTAGTTTTGGAGCCTGTCCTAGATCTCACTCTGTAGACCAGCCTGGCCTCGAATTCACAGAGATCCTGTAAGTGTTGGGATTAAAGGTGTGCGCCCCCACCGCCCGGCGGGAAGATAATTTTAATGACTCAGAAGTATCTATGGTAATTTGTTTTTCCTACTAGTAAGTGCACCCCGTGTGCATGCAGTGTCTGCAGGGGCCAGAAGAGGGCGCTGGAACCAACTGCAGTTCAGGGCCGCCAGCCTGGCGTTTTCTGCTTTCACTGATGGTGTCTTCAGTGAGGGAGCTGCCCCTAGCAGGGACCTGGTGCCTGCTTGTCAGGGGCTCTGCAACCAGGGTATTATGTCCTGGAAGACTATCATTTAAATGTGCTCCAGGGAGCTGGGCGGTGGTGGCGCACGCCTTTAATCCCAGCACTTGGGAGGCAGAGGCAGGAGGATCCCTGTGAGTTCAAGGCCAGCCTGGGCTACAGAGTGAGATCCAGGACAGCCAGGACACAGAGAAACCCTGTCTGGAAAAACAAAGAACCACATGGCACGTGGCGGGGTCTGCAATGCTACTCGCAATGTCGAAGCAGCCACCCATCGGAACCAGCTTTCCAGAGGCCGCCAGGCCAGCAGCTGTCCTAGCCAGGGACAGTGATGTCTCAGAGGTGGTCTCAGAAAGGCTTGGCCCCAGCTTGCCCTCCGACCTCACGGGTGTGTGTGTGTGTGTGTGTGTGTGTGTGTGTGCTTGTGGCACAGCCCTGTTTTGGTAGTTCACAGGGTTGGGTGTTTGGGCGGCCCCCTGGTGACACCAGAATCTGCCCATGCTCTGGGGTGTGAGGCCCAAAACAGACGCAAGCCAGGGCAGCAGTGTTCCCTTTCAATAAGTCTTTACTGGTAACTTCCCAACAACATCTGTAAACATCGATACAAAAATATTCCATTCAGCTCCTGGGGACGCCTGCTGGACCTGTGAGAAACAGCTCCCCACAGTCAAGGCTGCCTGTCTTGAACCTTCTACCTCTCCCAGAATTCAACACGACAGGAAAAAGTACTCCACAGAGGGCAGGGAGACTGGAGTTAAGTCAGCAGCTGCCAGCAAGTCGAGACAAGCTCAGCCCTGCAGGCAGGCACCTTCTTCCTCCAGGGGTCGGGGCTTTAGAAGTACTGTTCGAAGCTGGCCCAGGCTGAGCTCAAGGACACCCGTAGCCAGCTCCACTGCCCCAGCTGGGGTGCATGTCCTGGCATGGGGAAGTCCTGCTCTTAGGAGGGGCAGGAATTAGGGACCCTGCCTATGACAGAATGCAGCAGCAAAGCTGACTGACCCCAGGAGGACCAATGCTGCCCTGAGCCTTTCTGGGACGGCGGGAAGGGGGGCTATTCTCCATGTGTCTCTTCCTCGTCGTCTGTCTGGCTGTGGCCATTGATGGCAGGGGAACCGGGTCGAGTATGTGACAGGTCCTCAAAGCCAGGACTGAGAGATGGTGAGACAGTGTCAGGGCTGGTATCACAGGAGCCTGTGCTCTGCTCCGAGGTGGCGATGGTCGTGGTGATACTGGGTGGAATGGGGTCTTCATCTTCGTCCTCTAGGAATGAACCTTCCGGGATGTCTGAGGAAGGAACCCCCATGCTGGTCAAGTCACGGATCCAGGCTTTCCTGTAAGGGTGGCCCTGAAAACTCTTTCTCACCCATGGGGGCATGACTCAGCCCATTTTACAGAGGAGGAAACTGAGGCCTGGGCAGGTGAGTGAGGCTGACTCAGAATGAGCATGCCCATTTGTCATTCAGTATGGGAGACTGAGGCAGGAGGAATACAAAGAATTTGAGGCCAGCCAGGACTACACAGTGAAAGCCTACCTGAAAACTTAAAAATTGAGACAAAAACAACAAATGGCCAAGTTAGGCTGGGTTTGGCCCCATCTGCAGCAGCAAGGCATCCCCGGGCCAGGTACCACACCTGCCCTGCTTCATCTTAGCGCTCTATGGTGGAGGCAGGAGGGTCAGGAGGTCAGGGTCATCTCTAGCTACATGAAGAATCTGAGGCCAGCTTGGGCTACATGAGACCATGTCTCAAAAACACAAAGCAAACAGAAGAAACCCCAGGAATCCACCTATCACTGGGGTGGACACAGGCCCACTCAGCAGATGAGGTGACCTCAGAAACCCTTTGAATTGCTGGGGTCCCAGTGATGTGACAGCCACAGACCTGAGAACTTGGTTCTTCTAGCCCTTCTGGCCCCAGCTCACTCACACCCCAGACAGTATCGCGTCCCTCCGGTGCGAGTCTGTCTCCCCCTTTGTGAAATGGGATGTTCGGTCCCCACCTCACAGGTGCCTGGGGTGAGAGCCCGGTTACAGGGCCCTGGGCTGAAGACGAGAGAGCTGTCACCATGTACCTCCCACTGCCGAGGTACCTCCACCCACCACCCACGGGAGCAGCGGGTGTGTGTGTGTGTGTGTGTCTGTGTGTGAGGGCGGAGGGGGGGGCACACTTACGACTGAAGGCCTCCGGGTGCTGCCGGGCCAGCTTTCCCTTCAGTGTCCTGTGGGGAGGGGACAGAGAGGGATGAGCCACAGCGGGACCGGCTGGACTCTGGGCACTGCCTGCCTCTCACAGCCTGGGAACTTGTCTCCTGCTGTGCCGTGCCCACCATGCCTGCCTCTAGGCTTGGTTTTAGCACCATGGGGGGGGGCTGGGATCACGACAGGAGGTGGCCACCACCTTGCTGCTTTCTGTACCTCATTCGTTCTCCTCTGGCTCCCAGGTGTTGGGGTCAGAGCTCTACACTGGGCCTTCCTCAGTCCACCCTGTCTGTTCAGACAGGGCCTCCGTGGACAAGGAGCTGGGTATCAGCTGGGCTGCCCGGCCAGCAAGCCCCAGCCCTCGCCTGCCTCTGCCTCCCCAGCACAAGGGTGACAGACGTCAGCCACTGTGCAGACATTTCTCCACAACTCATTTTATCTTTAACTCGTGTAGGTGTGCGTGTGTGTAGGTGTGTGTGCACGTGTGTGTGCACGCGTGCGTGTGTAGGTGTGTGTGTGTGTGTGTAGAGGGGTGTGTGTGTGCGTGCATGTGTTCGTGTGTGTGTTTCTGTGCACGTGTGTGCACGTGTGTGCGTGCGTGTGCGTGCGTGTGTGTGTGTGTGTGCGTGTGTGTAGGGTATGCACACGAGCAGATCCCCAAGGCTGAGTCCAGTTCTCTGGAGCCACCTGACACGGCAAGAGAACCAACCCCAGCCCTCTGCAAGAACAACGCACACAAACGCACACTCTTCACCACTGTGCCAGCCCCCAGCCTCTGCGCCCGACTTTTTCATGTGTTCTGAGGATTTGAACTCAGGTCCTCACAATTGCTCAGCAAGTACTTTACCCACTAATTCCTCTCCCTTTTTGTTTTTTAAGACAAAGTCTGGCTGTAGCTTAGGCTGGCCCTGAACTCACCATGTAGCCCCAGGACCCTCCTGTCTCCCCCTCCTGTGTGCTGTCCCCCCAGCTGGCTTTATTACCTGGCTGCTGGTTGTCCTGCCCTGACGCCCTGCACTTTACACAGCCTCCACCCTGACCGCAGCCACAAGCACACAGCCGAGTCACAGCCCATGACGCGCTGTCTCCTTTCTGCGGGGCTACAACACATGCTGCTGACCAGCAACTCCTGGGGCTCACAGGGTTCTGGCCTACTCCCCACACTACCTGCAGAGTCAGCCTGGCATTATGAGCCAGATGTGTGCTCAGAGGAGAGCTTAGGACCGAGAGTGGCAGGGCATCTCAGCACTAGGGAGGTGGGGAGGCTGGAGGATAAGGAGTCCAGGGTCATCCTTGTCTATGTGGCAAATCTGAAGTCAGCCTGAGCTACAAGAGGCCCTGTCTCAAACAAATCAAGACTATAATAAAATAATAAAAAGAGGCCAGGCATGGTGGCGCACACCTTTAATCCCAGCACCTGGTTGGCAGAGGCAGGTGGATCTCTGTGAGTTCTAAGACAACCTGGTCTACAGAGTGAACGCCAGGACAGCCAGAGCTATCTCGTAAGACACTACCTCAAAAGCAAAAAATAATAATAAAGAATACTAATAAAAAGAATTAAAGCCAGGCATGGTGGCCCACGCCTTTAATCCCAACACTTGGGAGGCAGAGGCAGGTGGATCTCTGAGTTCAAAGCTAGCCTGGGGGGCTGGAGAGATAGCTCAGAGGTTAAGAACACTGGCTGCTCTTCCAGAGGTCATGAGTTCAATTCCCAGCAACCACATGGTGGCTCACAACCATCTGTAATTAGATCTTGTGTGTAAGCAGAACACTGTATACATTAATAAATGTAAAAAAAAAAAAAAGCTAGCCTGGTCTACAGAGGGAGTTTCAGAATTTGAAAACACTGATCTAGAACACCTAGATCTAGACTTCGAGGGAGAACTTATTTTGTCCCCTTGGCTCCAACGAGGCTCCCCAGGCTTGAGCTGATGGGAAGGTGCATCTGTGGTCTAGATCCTTGTGGCTCTAGCTGTCCTGGGTCTGGCACCACAGCAGTGATGGGTGAGACTACGCCTGGAGACCTGAGAGTCACGGACATGGGCGTCATGATCCGGGAGCCTGCGCCATTGTGGGAAGAAGCAAACTGACCCTGACTGGCCTCTCTCCAGGACAGACCCAGGGCCTCGTGCTCTGCTGGCCGCTCAGCCCGCCTTCAGAACCGGAGGACCTGGCCTAAGCACCCGACTGTCACCCTCCTGCCTCCACTGTCAGGTCCCGCTGTGTAGGGCAGATGCCAAATAAAAGGGAGATCCACTGCTTCCAGTTCACTCCCTCAGAGGTCAGACCGCCCCGTCCAACACCGGGAATAGCCAGGGCTGGAGAGGGCAGAGGGCAGGTTCCTGGAGGGGAGAAAGGGAAGAGGAGGGGACTCAGAAGGGCAGGGCAGGGGGAGGAGAGGGAAGGGAAGGGGCCTTGGAAAAGAGGGACCCAGACATGGGCTTCGGAGAAGCGAGAACCCTGAAGGAAGGGGGTCCGCAGAAGGAGGGGCGTTAGAGGGCCTGGGGGGCGTGTGGGTCCAGTGGGCCTCAAGGGCGAGGGTGTGGCTTCAGAAGGGACTGATGGTCCCTGGGACAGGCATCTCAAGAACGGGGGTGGGGGGGGTGGGGGGGTGGAGGCACAGACCAGGGGAGGGGTTTGGAGAAGATGCACTGTAAGACAGGGCATTGTCTCAGGACGGAGGAGAAGAGACTGGGGCAGCTGGCTGGGGGCCACAGGGGAGCTGGGGCCACCTGATCCTGCGGAAGATGCTGTCCAGGTCCCTCTTCATGTCCACCAGGGTGCGAGTGTGGTGCATGAAGCGCTCGCTCATCTGCTGCAGCCGCACGCTGGACAGGTTGTTGAAGTTCAGAAGCATCTCGTTGGTTTTCTCAAAGCGGTCCAGCCTAGGTGGGGAGAGGGTGAGGGCCCTGCATGAGGCCTGGAGCCTTAGCCCGAGCAGAGCCCTGGGAGGAGGGTCACAGCCTCTGCCCGTTACAGAGATGCGGCCTGAGGGTTTCCGTCTGCTGAACTGGTCACCAACTCCTACTCACTTCTGTTGCAGCCTGAATCTGGCATGGAGTTTGTGTGTGCAGGAGTTGCTTCTGACAGGCTCCTGCCACACCCCGGCAGTGGCCCATTCTACGTCCCTGTGTTTGTTTGCTTTGTTGTTGGTTTTGTTTTGAAACACAGTTTCTCTGTAGCTCTGGCTATCCTGGAACTCACTATATAGTTCAGGCTGGCCTCAAAAGATCTGCTGCCTGCCTCTGAGTGCTGGGATTAAAGGCGTGGGCCACCACCGCCCGGACCACTCCATGTTCTGAGCTGACCTCAAACTGCCTCTATGGAAGTCCTGGGAGTACAAGCGTGTGCCATACATCCAGCTAAAAGACTGACATGTTTATTATTATTATTTTATTATTATTGCAAGTGTGTGCCACTACATCCAGCTAAAAGACTGACATGTTTATTATTATTATTATTTTTTGCTGCCCTTTTCTTAAGTTTTGGGGTTTTCTCTTTGCTTTAGTTTTTGAGACAGTCTCACTATGCAGCCTTGGCTGCCCTGGAACTGAGAGTGCAGGGTTTAAAGGTGTGCATCACACGCTAGGCCTATACTATTTTTTTATTATATGTATGGGTGTTTTGCCTTTGGGCATGTCTGTGCACCATGTGCAGATGTGCACACAGCGCCGTGGAGACCAGAAGAGCGCTCAGGCCCGGGACCTGAATCTCAGCTGTGAGCTGCTGGGACAGAGCCTTGGCCCTCCTCCAGAGCGGCCAGTGCAGGCCGGCATGATGGTGCACGCCTTTAATCCCAGCACTGGGAGGCAGAGGCGGGAGGATCTCTGTGAGTTCAAGGCCAGCCTGGTCTACAAAGTAAGATCCAGGACATATTGAGACCCTGTCTCAAAAAATAACTAAGCAAATAATACGAGGTGGAGAGCCCCAGGGGAAGACAGCAGCCACCAGCCTCTGGCCCCCACTGGGAGGGCCACTCGCTAGACTGGACCTGAGGCCTCCGCGTGACTGGCAAAGCAAGCCACCAAGTGGCACCGCAGCCCTGTACCTGCCTTTCTCCCCAAGCCTAGGGGAGACCAGGGCGAGGTTGTTCAAGCGAGGGAGAAAAGCACCCTAGGCAGGCAGCCTGCACACCGGACTGGGCTCCTTTGCCTGGGGACAGGAGCTCCTTGGCCACTGCCGAGCCACGCAAAGCTACAGGACCCAGTGCCAAAGCCTGGTCTTCAGGCCGGGAAGGAACTGGCTCTGGAGCCAGGAACTAATTTTCTTTAATTTATCACAACTTGGGGGGGGGGGGTCCTTCCCACGCTGCCCACGGCCTGCTCACATGTTCTTCTGGGCCAGGATGATGGCGTTGACATCATCGGCGTTCACCATGCTGAGGAAGCGGCCACAGAAGACCCTCGAGGCCGAGTCCGGGGGGTCCATCTCTTTCTCCTCCACCTCTGATGCCTGAAACGACCAGACCAGGACATGAAGTCAGTGCTCGGCTTGGCGAGAATGTCAAGAGCAAATCATGGCCCAAAATAGGCACCACCCCAGCCTCAGAATACTTAGGCTGGGGACTCGGGGTGTTTAGGGGCCTGACAGATCCACCCTTAGAAACACATGAGCCAGAAGAGCTGAGCATGACAGCACACCTGTGACTGCAGGGAGCTGAGGCAGGAGGATGGAGAGTCAGAAGCTACCCAGGCACGAGTGAGTCACTCTACGCCGTGCACAGCTCATGCTGGCCTAAGAACCCGAACTTGTCACACGCACAGGTTGGGCAACGCCATCTCTCCCTTCGGTGTCCTCGCTAGACTCCACACGGCTGCCACCCCACCTCCGTCAAGATCTGCTCCTGTGTGGCTTTAGGGTAGGGTTTTGTATTTGGTTTCTGTGGGACATGCATGGGTGCCACAGCACTCATGTGACGGTCCGGGACAAACTGCAGACGCTGCTCCTCCCCCGACACAGAGGCCAGAGGTGACGGGTGCCCTGGAGCTGAGCTACAGGCAGCCACGGACACCGGTCAGAACTCAGGTCCTCTTCAGTGCAGCGAGTGTTCTGAGCCGCCTCTCCAGTCCCGTCTCCCATTGTTTGACAGGGTCTCTCACCGGCCCAGAACTTTACCACAGAGGCTAGGGCAGCAAGCTTACATGCTTCCAGGGATCTGTCTATACCTGATTCCATCTCACCACCACAGCCCCAGCTTTGCGTGTGGTTTCTGGGTATGAACCTGGGTCCTTAAGTATATTATCACCTGCATTATTGCAGTGAGTGCACCACCGTCCTTGAAGACAGGGTCTCACTATGTAGCCTTGGGTGTCCTGGAATGCCCTATGTAGACCAGGCTGTTCTCAGACTCACAGAGATCTGCCTGCCTCTGCTTCCTGAGTGCTGGGATCAAGACTGTGTGCCACCAAGACCCATCTCTTGGGCTTCTGAGGCAGCTTCTCTCGTGGCTGTGGGGGCTTCTGATTACTGAAGAGCTGAAGACAACCTTCAATTCCTGAGTGCTGGGATGGCACCTCAAGGGCCAGCTGGTCTCCATGGTGAGGGACAACAAACGTGAAAAAGACCTGCGAAGTCCTGAGGCTGACCTCTGCATGTGCACTGTGGGACATGCACACCCATACTCCAAACCAAAGTTTCCAAATTCAGCTCTAAACTTGGTTTGGGGGCCAGCAAGATGACTCAGGGGTAAGCACGATGCCTTGAGTTTAAACCCAGTGACCATCATGGTGGAAACAACTCCCAAAAGTTGCCCTCTGACCTCCACATGCATGCCAGCACATACATGTACTCATGCACACATAAATATGTATAAAAACCAGGCTGAGCAGGGCACAGCAACAGCACACCTTCGACCCCAGCACTCGGGGCGGAGAGGCAGGTGGATCTCTGAGTTCAAGGACAGCCAGGGAAACTGTGGCTCAAACAAGCCAGTAAGCAAACACCACACCACACACACAGGCCTGGCGGCTTGCACTGGCCACCCCAGCACTCAGATGACTGAGGCAGGATTACTTCAAGCTCTAGGCCATCCTAGGCAACAGCAAAGTGAGCTCCTGGGCTACTCTGCGAGACCTGTCCTCAAAAATGAAACAAAATATTCAGCTCTGAAGCTACTACATTTTTTTTTTTTCCAGCAACTTAAAGCCAAGGATTCTAGGCATAGGCAGTCTGCCAGCCTGGCACCTGCATGGCTTGTGGTTCTCAGCATCTGGCAGGCAGGTGATGGCCCCTGCTGTGTCCCGGTGAGCAGAGCCCCCCCAGACCAGCTCAAAACAGGGGAATCACAGCACCACCCCATCTCTGATGTTCAGGAGAAACCCAGGAACCTGACAAGACAGACCTGGCTGAGAGAGGCCAACTCCGCACTGGACAAGTTTCACACACGGGAGCGGCCGGGCTTGGTGACACAGGCAGGAGGATCAGGAATTCAAGGCCGAGAGGGGCTACAGAGCGAGGCCCTGACCAAATTGGTTCTGTGTGGTGATTTCTTCTTTTCCAGTACACAGTCTGGGGCAGGAGAACTGGCGTGAATTTAGGGGAGCCTGGACTACAGTGAGTTTCAGGTCAGCTCAGGCTACAGTGTGAGACCCTGTCGCAAAAAAAAAAAAAAAGTGGCAGCTGGGCGGTGGTGGCGCACACCTTTAAGCCCAGCACTTGGGGGGCAGAGGCAAGCAGATCCACGTGAGTTCAAGCCCAGCCTGGTCTACAGAGCGAGTTCCAGGGCAGCCAAGATCAAGATTACACTGAGAAACTCTGTCTTGAAAAAACAAACAAAATCAAAAATGGTGGGGGGCAGCCAGGCACGGTGGCACGCACCTTTAATTCCACCACTTGGGGCCAGAGGCAGGGGAGAATGAATGGTGGGGAGGAGGCTGGGTGTAAAGTGCTAGGATGAGAACTTGATGACCTGCCTTGGGTCGCCAGAGCTCGTGTACGGTGAGACACAGTCGTGGTGCCTCCACCTGCAACCCCAGCGCCTTTCCGGGGGACAGGAGGCAGAGACAAGGAAGTAGCCGGAAGCCTCAAGGCCAGCTAGCCTGGCACACAGAAAGGTGAACGGGAGGTGCCGTCTCAAACACAGCAGAAGGCAAGCAGCGAGGCACACCAAAAGACAAAAGCCATACAGATTTAAGCCAGGCGTGGTAGCAGAGGGCAGCCTGACGTACAGAGAGTTCCAGGACAGACAGGGCTACATATAGAAATCCTGTCTCAGGGGTTTAAAAAAAAAAAGAAACCAGCTATGGGCAGGACATGGTCCCTTCCATCCAAGGATCACACAGTCCAGTCACCCAAGGTCATCAAGCATCACCTTGAGCAAAAGGTAGACACATGGTGGTAGACCCCAGCACGTGGGAAGGGGAGGAATAAGGCAGGATTCAATGTTCAAGACCAGCCAGGGCTTCATAGATCTTCCCAGGCACCCAGGCACAGGAAGACCCCGTTTAGGAGGAAGTCGGCCAGTGACATGGCTGTGTCTAAAAGGTGACTGCCGCCAAGCCAGAGGACTCCAGTTCAAGCCTTGGGACACAGGGTAGAAAGAAAACCAACTCCTGCAGGTTGTCCCCTGACCCCAACACATGAAGGTGCATGCCCCGTCCCCCAAGTAAACAGAATGTGAACATTTCTTGAATGTAAATTTTTTTTTTTTTTTTTTTGGTTTTTTTTTTTCGAGACAGGGTTTCTCTGTGTAGCTTTGCACGTTTCATGGAACTCACTTGGTAGCCCAGGCTGGCCTCGAACTCACAGAGATTCGCCTGGCTCTGCCTCCCGAGTGCTGGGATTAAAGGCGTGGGCCACCACCGCCCGGCTAATGTAAATATTCTTTAAGGAAAAAAGACTTGTGGTTAAAGTGTGGAGTCAAACGGGTCAATGGCATCCCTCAGATGCAGAGTTTTGACGAGATTTTGTTCTAGATCACACTATTAGTTTTGGACTGGGGCTGAAATGGCAGCACGCACACTGCCAGCTTGGGCTACACCTACTGAATCTAGGCCACCCTAAGATGCATGAAAGCCTGTCTCAAAACACAGGCCTGGCGCGACAGTTCGGGCTGTCGTCCCCGACTCAGGCGGCTACAGGACCGCTGTAAATTCAAGGTTAATCTGGGCTACACAGTGAGTTCCAGACCAGCTTGGGATACATAGGGCTGTCTCAAAAAATAAAACACGCGTTGCGAATGCCCGTGTTCAGCGCTAAGGCAGGCAGAGGAGCAAAGTTCAAGGTCACCCCTTGCTTTCTGAGCTCCAGGCCAGCCTGGGACAAATGAGACCCTGACTCAGCGCGACAATACAGGCCAGGCGCGGCGACTCCAGGCTTGTGAATGCAAGCGCTCCCGGGAGCTGAGGGCCAGCCTGGCACGGTCTCAAAGCTAAGTCTACCGACTTCCCCCAGTACTGGGGTGGCTGAAGCAGGAGGATGGCCAGGAATGGGAGGCTGATTTGGGCTCAAGAAACACCGAACCTCCCCGAAACGCAGGGCTCGGCGGAAGGGCTCTGCGCCTCGAGGGCGCAACCAGGGGACAAGGCAGCGTCGCGCCCGAGTCCCGGCCGACTCGACGCCCGAACTCCGGGGGGGAAAAAACAAAAACAAGGGAAGCCACACCGGATAAGGCGGGGCTCAACGTGCACTGAGGCCCCGCCCCCTCGGGGGAAACTGAGGCACGGGCGCACTCCGAGCCGCTCACACCACTCGGGTTCCCATCCCGGTCCGCCCGCGCTGCGCCGCCCGGGAAACTGAGGCCGGCTCGGCCGCGGAGCCAGGCTGGGCCTCCTTCCCGAGGCCTCCCGCCGCCTCCCGCCGCCCCGCCACCCCGCCCCGGCCCAGCCCCGGCGTCGCCGGCCTCGGCACCTGCACATCTGGAGGCCGGTCTCGCGCTTCCGGGATGGCGCCCGCGCCACCTACGTCATCACGCAACGCCCGCGCGCGACCCCCGTCAAGGCGCCGACGAGCGTGCGTGACCTCGGAAGCAGGAAGGGGTTGGACCAATACGTAAGAGGCTCTTACAAGAACGTCAAGAGTGACCAATCACAGGGCGGCCGGTGCGCACGCGCAGTGCGCCAAACCCAGCTTCCTAAGCAACCTGGAAGCAGGCCGTTAAATGTAATATTTTTACTGATCCTTTTAAAATTTTGCACGTGTATATAATGTGTTCTGAGCCCCCACTGTCCCCTTTAGCCCCAGGGCCACCCTCACCACTAGTTTTGTTTTTAATATTTTAGATTTATTTAATGTTTTAAGTGTTCTGCCCGCAGATGCGTATGAGCAGCATGTGAATGACTGGTGCCTATGACGTCCAGAAGAGGGGGTCGGCTTCCCTGGAACTGAGTGGTTGTGCGTCTCCGTGTGGGTGCTAGGACCCAAACCGTGTTCTCTGCAAGAACAAGAAGCGCTCTTCACCACTGAGCCAGCTCCCAGCACCACGCAGTCCAGGCTGGCTTCCAGCTTTTCATGTGGCCGAGGTTACCCTTAAGCTCCTGGTCTCCCTGCCTCTACTTCCTGATATGACAGGTGTATGGCCACTATGTGTGACCTTCAGGTTTTTGAGATAGCTCTAGCCCAGGCTGCCCTGGTGCTCACTGTTGTGAGAAACAACCTCCACGCTAATAAAGAGACTAGCTAGTGAAAGAGAAGCAGTTTTTGTTTTGTTGTTTTTAGAGACAGGGTTTCTCTGTGTAGCCCTGGCTGCCCTGGAACTCGCTCTGTAGACCAGGCTGGCCTCGAATTCACAGATCTGTCTGCCCTCCCCGCCGCCAGTGCTGGGATTAAAGATGTGTGCCACCACCGCCCGGCTAAAGTAGTAGTTTTGAAAGCCCTGATCATGAGAAACCTCTGGCTTTTTCCCACAGAGTTACAGTCTTTGTATACTTTTAGCACCGCTCCTTTAAATTCCCCATTCTCTTCAGGGGACTCAAAATTTCATCAAATGAATGTGCTGGGGCTTGAGCCTGACTGTCCCTTCTCTGATGGCGGGCATGGGTCATACAGCATAGTACCTGCAACTTTCCAAACAGAAGCTGCCAGCTTGGGGCAAGAGGGGCCTAGCCCTTCATGCTCAATTTGACTCTGGGATGGATTCTAAGCATACTTGACACTGAAAATGCACCAGAACAAATTATCTCTTACACTATGGATAGAGAGCTGGCCTTGAGCTCATGGCCATCCTCCAGCCCCAGCCTCCCAGGTGCTGGAAGTGAAGGCTTGCAACACTGTATCTAGTTTCTGGATACTTCCCAAGTTCAAGTACCACAAGATGTCCCGTGAGGCGGGGGATACCTGAAGACAGCTTTCTCCAGCAACCTGATTTTGTTTTTGTTTTCATTGTTGAATAAAAACACTATTATTGTATGTATTTGTTTTGCCTGCATATATGTACCATATATGTGTCTGGTGCCTGTGGAAGTCAGAAGAGGTGAGATCCTTGGGAACTGTCACTTTCTCTTCAGCTCCAAGCAGCTCGATTCTTCTGTTTGCTGTTTAGAAAGAATCCTGATTTTCGTTGCTCTATTTGTATGGATGTGCACTAACCCTGAAGGTCTGCACCCCATCCTTAGGTGTCTGAAAGACACGCTCCAGAGTGGTGGATACCAAATGTGAAAGGTGCTCGTTTCTACAGGACGGCACATTTTCCCAGTTTTCAGCAGCTCTAGCGGCCTTAGAGCCGGGTGTGGAAGCGCACACCTGGGATCCACTACTGGACAGGCTAAGGCAGGATATCACCACAAACTTAAGGCCAGCCTGGGCTAGATATGTAGTGAGACTTTCCCGTCTCAAAAAGAAAATAAGAGGGTGGTGGCAGCACAGACCTTTGATCCCAGCACTCAGCAGGCAGAGGAGGGTGGATCTCTGTGAGTTCCAGAGAAGAGGGAGAGGGAGGCGAGGGGGAGAGGGGAAATAAAACAATTAGTAAAATTGGGAAAAGTAAACACTTTTTAAATTGCTGTTTCCCAGAGAGCTCCCAAACTGGCCGCTCATGAGCTGTGTTCATTGCTTGTGTCTAATTCATAAGTGAGCAGGATGAAGCCGACCCAGTTCGGAGTCGCGCCAGGCCATGCGGTCACCCTCCTACAGAGGCCGGGCCGGAGCGCTCCCACCGTGCACAGCCGGCGACACCCGCAGCCTTCCGCCCCTTTAAGAACAGCTAGCGGAGCCCGGCAGGAAGGAGGCGGCACCTAGGGCGCGAGACGGATGTGCTCGCGAGCCAATAGGCGCGGCGGCCGCGGCGTGAACAGCCAATGGGCGTGCCGGGGGCGGGGCGGCGCGTCCGAAGCTGCTTCCCGAGGCGCGGCGGCCGCGGCTGGGGGCGGGGAGGGGGCGCAGGACCCCAAGCGGGGTCCCCGAGCCGCAGGCACGTGTGGCGGGGCGCAGCGCGGAAGCCGAGGCTGGCGCCGGGGCTTCGCAGGGCTGCAGGGGCCGGGGCCTCCCGGGGCAGCGGGGTCGGCCGGGCGCGGGGCGGCGTGGGGGTGCGGGGCGCGCGGGGCATTGTGGGGGCTCGGGGCGGGAGGGTCTCCGGTCGGGGCCGGATCCCGGAAGGAGCCCCACAGGTGAGGGTCGCAGGGCGGGGACGCGGGGCCCCGGAGAAGGCCCGAGGACGTGGGGCGCTGCGGCCGGGTGGGGGGCTCCGCGCCGGGGCCTGGGGCCGGGGAGACGCTGCGGGCTTCCGCCCGGGGTCCCCGCTACTCGGGCTTGTGTTAGTCCGATGCGTTCCGCGCTGGTCTCCCGAGTGCCTGGGTAGCTCAGGCTGGCCTTGAACTCAGGCCCTCTGCCCGCACCCCCAGAGCCGGGGTGACAGGCGCGCACTGCCACACCAGGGGCGTGGGGTGCAGAGCCAGCAGCCTGCCTGCCGGGGGCCAACGACTTAGAGCCCTAGCGTACGGCTCGGATTTCGTGAGATGGGGTTTCACGCAGTCCATGCATTTCATGGCCCCGAGTTCCTCGTCACCCTGCCTCCGCCTCCCAAGCGCTGGGATGACAGGCCTTGGCTGGTGCCTGGCTTCTGTGGTGCTGGGGTGGAACCCCGGGTTGTGTGCTTGGAAGACCAAGTGCCCTATCGGCCGACCTACCTCCCCGGTGCCGACATCAGGCTGCAAACAGGCTTGATGACAGAGGCAGGTTGGAGCCAGGGTCCTTCATGTTGGGAGACCTCGGTATCTTCAGGGTACAGAGCAAGAGACATCCAGTGTCTGGCACTGAGCCTTTCGTGCTGGATTGGAGCCTTTAGCAGACAAGGTAGCCAGAGGCAAGAACCTCTAAAAGATTCACCTCTCAAGTGACCCAGAAGCTATCAAAACGGCTCTTCCAAGGCCTCGGGGAATATCCCCACCGCCCCAGTAACCTTAGCAGCTTTTCTCTTGTTAGTCCAGTAACCGTACTTTTCAGTCTTGGCCCCACTGTAAGCTTGCTGTGTGACCTTGACCAAGTGGCTTTGCCTCTCTGGGCCTGTTCAGTCCGTTTTCGTGTAAGCTAGGGTTTCCCTACTTTGGGGGTGTTTATAAAGATTACGTGGTAATTAGTTTTAATAACAGCTAACCCAGCTGCAGCCTGTGGCTCAGAACTTGAGGTCTAGGTTTGTTCTTTCAACAAGTCAGGTTGGTCGGACGCCCAATGTATAGATGATGAATGCAAGCCTGGTGTTGCTGAGACGAATGAGGGATCCCAGCTGTAGGGAATTGGAGCTGAGGGAATTGAAGGGGCTGCCTGGATGGGGTTGTCACCGTAGCGCTTGGCCATCTGTCCCCTAGGGTTAGTTCCTGATCCCCCAGCAGCATGGCGTCCTGGGCCGAGCCCTCTGAGCCCGCTGCCCGGCCGCCTGCGGGGGTCCCACCACTGGAGGACTTTGAGGTGCTTGATGGGGTAGAAGATGCAGAGGGGGAGGAGGAGGAAGAAGAGGAAGAGGAGGAAGATGACCTGAGTGGGCTGCCACCACTGGAGGATATGGGGCAGCTGACAGTGGAGGAGGCTGAGCAGCCAGGAGCCCTGGCTCGGGAGTTCCTGGCCGCCACCGAACCTGAGCCAGCCCCAGCCCCAGCCCCCGAAGAGTGGCTGGACATCCTGGGTAAGTGTGACCCAGGGACTTCTCTCTCCTGAGCTTCATTTCCCCTTCTCTGTGGGCTCGAAGTAACATTAGGACATCACTGGCTGGTTTTTATTTATTTATTTTGAAATGAGCTTACTGTGGAGCCCAGGCTGGCCTTGATCTTTGGATCCTCCTGTCTCACTGTCTCGGCCTTTTCAGTGCTGGTCTCACAGGCCTGTGCTTTGTGGCTGGCTTCCCAGACTGCTTGAGACAGACGTGCTTCTGAACTCTGTTCATTGGCTCACACTTTGGCATGCACACACAATTTGTAACAGGTTGCTTTTTACCTCCACTGCTGGTAACAGCGGCTCAGAGGGGCTGAGTCACCTTCCTGGAGCCACACAGCCTTTGCACTGGGTGCCAGCAGCTCCAAATCAACTCCCACTGCATCTTTCCTAAGCATTTGTCTAGACATGTGACAGGTTCTGAAAACTGTGCCACCGCTCAGCAGAGGTGTCCGGTTCTGTTCCACCTTCACTGGCTTCATAGCGTTTATTTTTCTCTCCTAAAGTGTCGTCTCAGGAGAGTGCCATCAGGAATTCTGTTTTGAGGAGGACTTTTTTTTTTTAACTGTATGAGTGGTGCTAGGGAATGGAACCCAGAGCCCCCTGCATGCCCGGCAAAGACTCTGCCCCTGGGGTTTACACCCAGCCCCTTGCTGTAGGAGTCAAGGAAGGAGTTCTTAAAATGCAGACCAGCAGGAGCTAGAGAGATGATTCAGTGATGAAGAGCACTGGCCTCTCTTCTGGAGGACCCTAGGTCAATTCCCAGCACCCACATGGAAGATCCAATTTTGGGGATCTGACACCCCTCACTCTGCCAGCACTGTGCTCATGTAGTGCACAAACGTAAATGCAGACAAATGCCCGTACACATGAAATTAACAAAACAGGTCTTAAAAATAAAACCCTGCACAGCCATGTTGGCCAGGCATCCCTAATGCTGTCCTGTCCGGGCACAGCGTAGTGAGAGCGCGGTGTAAATTGTACAAGGTCTTGGTTCTACCCCGTCACTAAAACAGCGGCAGCATGGGAGGTGGCTGCTCCTGGAGGGTGGCCTGATAGAGCAGACCCATGTCTGGCCACCAGATCACAGGCTCACATCCCGGCCCCTGCAGGGAATGGATTGCTGCGGAAGAAGACGCTGGTCCCCGGCCCGCCAGGCTCTGGCCGCCCCCTCAAGGGCCAGGTGGTGACCGTGCACCTGCACGTGTCCCTGGAGAACGGCACCCGCGTACAGGAAGAGCCTGAACTGGCCTTCACGCTGGGAGACTGCGATGTCATCCAGGTGGGAGCTGGGTGGGCAGGTGGGCAGCACCTCACAGGACCTGGGTTCATGTTGACACTCACTGACCTGTCCTCTAGGCCCTGGACCTCAGTGTCCCGCTCATGGATGTGGGCGAGACAGCCATGGTCACCGCTGACTCCAAGTACTGCTACGGTCCCCAAGGCAGGTGAGAGGTGGGCTGCACATGCAACCGTCCCTACCATCCTTCCCATTTCATAGAAAGGGAGACCGAGGTTTGGGCTGGCCAAGTCACAAGGCCCAAGTGTCTTGTATCAGATTGCTATGGGTAATTGACATGGGGCACCCCAGGGACCCGAGTCCTGGCCTTCCTGCCAGGGAGGGTGCGGTGGTGGGTGCAGCCTGGTTGTCAGGTCTGAGTGTCTCCCATTGGTCACCTCCCCAGCAGGAGCCCGTACATCCCCCCCCACGCAGCCCTGTGCCTGGAAGTCACCCTGAAGACGGCAGAGGATGGACCCGACCTGGAGATGCTGAGTGGGCAGGAGCGTGTGGCTCTGGCCAACCGCAAGCGGGAGTGTGGCAATGCCCACTACCAGCGTGCTGACTTTGTGCTGGCTGCCAACTCCTATGACCTGGCCATCAAGGCCATCACCTCCAGCGCCAAAGGTGACCGACCGGCCAGCTGGGATGTGTGTGTGCATGTGGAAGTCAGGATAACTTAGGGAGGCAGCTGTGTTCTTCCACCATGTGGTAGGGACTCAAACTCTGTTCCTGAAGCTTTGCAGCCAGCAGCACCTTTACCAGCTGAGCCATCTGGCCAGCCCATAGGGTGGCCAGACTTCTGCACTGTCATTGGGGCATAGAACGTTCTAGAACATTCCAGAATATAGACAGATTCCCTGTCATCCCTAGCCTTCAGGTCAGTGGCTCCTTGCAGGCTTATGGTGACCAGACACAGTGGTGGTAGACATGATCAGAAGCTAAGGCAGGAGGATGACAATTTGTACACTACGTAGCAGGACCCTGCCTTTGGGACGCGCGTGTGCGTGTATGTGTGTGTGTGTGTGTGTGTGCGCGCGCGCGCGCGCGCGCGCACTTACAATTCAGGTCAGAGGTGGACCCCTGGGGCTGCCCCTGCCCACCTTTTCTGACAGTCTGTCATTGAACATGGACCTCGGTGAGAGAGACAGTCATCCTGCCTCTGCTCGTGCTGATTACAGACATGCATATTCACTTGGCTCATTAGTAAGCCCTGGGACGGTACCTTCATGCTTACACACAGCCTCAGTGGCATGTTGTGTCAGCTCAGCGTCACGGTGGACGGCAGAGTGAGTTGGAAGCAGTCCTGAACCACTTGAGACCCTGTCTGTGGTGTAAGGACTCGGGTGGCCTGCTCAGGGCTCTGGTGGTGTAGACCCCAGGGGAGGAGGGCGGGGCTCCCTCAGCGTGACCACTCCCCTGCAGTGGACATGACCTGTGAGGAAGAGGAGCAGCTGCTGCAGCTGAAGGTCAAGTGTCTGAACAACCTTGCGGCGTCGCAGCTGAAGCTGGACCACTACCGCGCAGCGCTGCGCTCCTGCAGCCAGGTGCTGGAGCACCAGCCGGACAACATCAAGGCGCTGTTCCGTAAAGGCAAGGTGTGCTGCGGCCTGTGCCGGCCCATAGTGTGTGTGATGCTCTGTGACCGCCGGCTCCCCAGAGGGAAGACGGGCTTCCTGGGGGCCTTGGCGCCCTGAGCCCTGAGGCTTTCCCCGGGAGCTGTTTCTCTGTCCAGACACCACAGATGGCACTGTAGCCAGTGTGGCCAATGTGGTTCTTCTCTCCAGGCTGGGCTGGTGACGGGGACTCAGCCCCTCCTCCCCACTAATTTCAGGCCAGCTCAGCACAGGCTGCCCCTCTGCCTGGGTTGTTTGGGTCCCAGTGCAGCTGGTTCTGTTCTGTGATGGTGTTGAGGATACAACCCAGGGCCTCCCACAGGAAGGTGAGGCAGCCACGTTGGGTGTCTGAGAAACTGCCCAGTTGTCTTCTAGGAGCCTGAGTGTAGACACCAGGCCCCGTGGATCTGGGGCCAGAGAGAAACCCACCCACAGCCAGAGCCTCAGGAAGGATTGTAGCCAGGCATGGCAGCAAAGGCCAGTAGTCAGGAGACTGAGGCAGGAGGATTGTCACAAGATCCAGCCATCTGGACCGCAGCAGAAATCCAGAAAGGTGGCTGGTTATTGGGACTGCTCCATCGGGAGCTGCAGTCAGATCCAGTGGGGTGCATGGGGCTGTGCGGTACTGAGTGACCCAAGGCCCTGCTCTGAGGGTGCCTGTCCCCAAGTCCCCTGCCCCAGCCCAGCGGTGATGCCAGCGCCAGGGTGTGCCTCACCTTGATCAGCCTCCGCACCCTCCGCACCAGGCCAGGCTGGGGAGAGCGGAGCTCCGGGTGGACGCGGAGTAGGTGTCCTTCTCCCATAGGTGCTGGCTCAGCAAGGCGAATATAGCGAGGCCATCCCCATCCTGAGGGCTGCCCTGAAGCTGGAGCCTTCCAACAAGGTAAGCAGAACTCTGCTGGGCTTGTCTGGTAAGTCCTCCTAGTTGTCTGCCTCTAGTTGTTGCCATTCTTATCTTCTGGCTTGTGTGGGTGGGGCAGCAGCTCCCATTTTGTTAGAGCTATGGCAGTGGGTAGAACTCCCGAGTCCCGGGCCCCACACCTGACAAACCTGGGAACCAGAAGGGAACAGTAGTGATGACAGGCAGGTCTGCTGCCTCCCGCACGTGTTCACCCACTCCCACCCACCTTCCACAGACGATCCACGCGGAGCTCTCAAAGCTGGTAAAGAAGCGTGCTGCACAGAGGAGCACAGAGACTGCCCTGTACCGAAAGATGCTGGGCAACCCCAGCCGGCTGCCTGCCAAGTGTCCGGGCAAGGGGGCCTGGGTGAGCCTGGGTGGGGCTGGGCTGGGGCAGCGCTGGGACACAGGCTTCTGGGGGCGGAAGTGGGGACCCTGAAGCTGCAGGGCTCATGGTGAGGGTTAGAGGCTCCGAGGAAGGAAATGCTGTGCAGGAGTGGGCTTTGGTTGGGGTCTGGGGGTGTGTAGGAGAATCTTCGGTGTGGTCAGACCCTGGCCGGGAGGCCTGTGTGGATCGCGGTGCAGCCAGCTTTACCCCCCCCTTTATCCACAGTCCATCCCATGGAAGTGGCTGTTTGGGGCGACTGCTGTGGCCTTGGGGGGCGTGGCTCTCTCTGTGGTCATTGCTGCCAGGAACTGACTGCCTTCTGCGCACCTGGACCCCGACCTGAGCTCCCCAACTCCCCCAGGCTCCCTGTCCACTGCCCTCCCTGGCCAAACCGCCTCCTCTGGGTTGGGGGGCAAGGTTGAGGGTCACGCACCCCAACAAGCAGGAAGGACTAAGGCCCTGAAGGGGGTGTGGGGTGCAGCCCAGAGGGAGGGGCCCTGGTCCTCCAGACCCAGTTGTCTGTCCCACAGCCCTGCCCTGGGGGGGTCAGGCCTGGGTTTCCCCCTCTTAGCAGGCCTGGGGCGGCCCTTACTACTAGTCCTGCCCATCTGCCCTCCTGTCCAGGCCCCACCCCCACAGTGAATGAAATAAAGCCTCACCCCGCACCCCACTGCTTCCGGAGCCTCCTTCTGCTGAGGCTGGACCAGGGAGGCTGTGAGTCACAGTAGAGCCAGGCTCAGCACAACAGCTGCCCCAGGAGGCCTGCGGACCCCAGGCCGCGCCCGCGCAGCCGCGCACAGAGGACTGTGCCAGCCCTACTTTGTGCTTTAATTTTGTGCTGATTTTCTGCCTGAAATTGGGTCCTTTTGGGGTCGTGTGGATTCTGGGGTCACTTATTTGGTGGGTGTTGGTCTTGATTGTATGAGGCATTGGTTCTATAAGGAAGAGGTGGGGACCTTGGCAGTCCTGGTCTTGGGGGAGGTCGGGTGGGTGGGCGGATGTTGAGGTTTGACCCAGGCAGAGGTTGTGGTCACCTGAACAGGGTCCCTGTGTCTGGGGAGCAGGAAGACTGGTCCAAGGCAGTACTGTGCTTCACAACAGCAGTGGATGCCAGCTCTGCACACCTTACAGCTGAGCCCCGAGCTGATGGGGGAGGGGCCGGCAGGAGAGCTAGGCCCTGCAGGCTGTCTGTCCTGTAGCACTCACTGGCCTGTGTTTCTTCTTGCCTCTGGGAATAAGGCCACCATTTAGACTGCCCCGTCCCCAAACCTGTGACCTCACACACCTGCCATGGCCGAAGTGGGTAATGATCCATGTAAGTGCCTGGCTGTTGGGGGTTTGTATTTTGAGGTAGGGTCTCCTGAGCTGAGGCTGACCTTCAGCTCCTCATCCTCCTGCATCCACCTCGGGTTGGGACGGCAGATGTGTCGGGTGTGACATACCTGGAACTTACAGTTTTTAGTGTTCATTTAAAACATGTTCAGAGGTGCTGGGGATGAAACTAAAGACCTGATTCCAAAAACTTCTCAGGAATTCAGAGAGGAAGAGCTTTTCCCTGGGCTCCACGGCCGCTGTCCTGCAGCTCTCCAGAGCCCCAGCTCCCCTTGCCCTTCCCTCCCAACCCTCTGGCCGACTCCAGGATTCACCTGCCCAGCCTTGGGGGTGAGTGTCTGGGCAGCCTTGTGCCTGCCGCCCAGAGCTGGTCTGACCTCGGCTGAGTGCTGCGTGTGGGTTCACGAGGTCCACGGAAAGAAGACGCGGAGGCACTCTAAGGATGACTTTAGCCTTTCCAGCTGCTGGGGACCAGTCTCTGGTGGACCGACTCACTGTTGACTGCGGGGTCCTCCCCCAGCCCAGTTCTGCCTAGGCTTCGCACCCTTAGCAAACTCTCGGACGAGATTGACATGTTTCAAACGGAAGGTGCCCGAGACGAAGGGTAGCAGCCACACAGGGCAGACTAAAGCCGGGTGCTGACACTCCCGGGTCAGAGCAGCCACACAGGGCAGACTAAAGCCGGGTGCTGACACTCCCCGGTCACAGCAGCCACACAGGGCAGACTAAAGCCGGGTGCTGACACTCCCGGGTCAGAGCAGCCACACAGGGCAGACTAAAGCCGGGTGCTGACACTCCCCGGTCACAGCAGCCACACAGGGCAGACTAAAGCCGGGTGCTGACACTCCCCGGTCACAGCAGCCACACAGGGCAGACTAAAGCCGGGTGCTGACACTCCCCGGTCACAGCAGCCACACAGGGCAGACTAAAGCCGGGTGCTGACACTCCCGGGTCAGAGCAGCCACACAGGGCAGACTAAAGCCGGGTGCTGACACTCCCGGGTCAGAGCAGCTGCCGCTCTGCAGACAGGCAGATCTGCTGGGGAGGGCGCAGAGTGGTCGCCCACACCCTCCTGGGGCGTCCGCTTACCAGAACCTGCCTTGGCCTTGCCTCCCCTACGCCCCGCCCCTAGATACTCAAGTCCCACATCCCCCATAAAACGCACCCATACACATCCTCCTGTATGCTCCTGCCTGGAGACAGGGTTTCTCTGTGCAACAGTCCTGGCTGTCCTGGATCTCCTCTGTAGCCCAGGCTGGCCTCAAACTCACAGAGATCCTCCTGCCTCTGCCTCCCGAGGTCTGGGATTAAAGGCGTGCGCCACCACCGCCCAACCTCTACCTGCTGACCTTGGTACTGACTGCTGGGCTCTGGTGAGCCTCCTGCCTCAGTCTCCTGGGCAGCTGGGACCACAAACTTGCTGTCATGTCTGGCTTAGTTAGCAGCTCTGGGAACCCAAGGTCTCATTACTTTGTATTAAACTGTGTGTTGGGGTTGGGGGTGTGCAGTGGTACATATCACTTCCTCCTTATGGGTCCTAGGGATTGAACTCAGGTCATCAGGCTTGGTGGCAAGTAGCTTTGCCCACTGAGCCATCTTGCCAGTTCAAAGTATTCTAGGGATGGATGGACCATGCCCCTAGCCCCTCACTGGGGCATCCTGGGCTGTGACAGCTAGCTTCCTTTGGAGGCTGGGCAGAAATAAAGTAAGATCCAGTGGTGAGACCCGCCAGTCATCCCAAGTCAGACTCAGACCAGAGGATTCTGAGTTCATAGTTACCCTCAGTTCTGTGGTAAGTGCCAGTCCAGCCTGGATCTTGAGACTATACCTCAAAACAAGGGGCTGGAACATCGGCTTAGTGGCATGGGGGTTCACAACCACCTGTAACTCTAGTTCCAGATCTGATACCCTCTTGTGGTCTGGAGAGCATCAGGCACGTACGTGGTGCACAGACACAAACACTCATACTTAGAAAAATAACCAAGAAGTGGGTGGTGACTCACACCTACCATCTCAGTGCGGGAAGACCAAGGCTGTCTCAAAGCATTTCCTGAACATTTCCAGGAAAATAGCCAGACATCTCCTGGAGTCTGTGAAGCAGGCAGGTCAAACAGGCACCAGCTAGGACCGCTCCCCCATAATAATATGTATAAAAATCTTACACTGGGTGTGGTGGCACAAGAGTTAATCCCAGCAGCTCAGAGGCAGAGGCAAGCAAAGCTGGGTTTGAAGCCAGCTTGCCATACATGGTGAGTTCCAGGCCGGTCAGGGCCACATAGTGAGAACCCTTAAAGGTTATATACACACACATATATATAGATATAGATTATAATGTATGTATATATTTCTGGTTTTTTGCAAGACAGGGTTTCTCTGTGTAGCTCTAGCTGTCCTGGAACTCACTCTGTAGAACTCACAGAGATCCTCCTGCTTCTGCCTCTGGAAATCTGTTGGGACTAAAGCCATGCACCCCCAGCCCCTCGCCCCGGGCAAAAGATTTTTTTTTTAGAGTCACTGTGTAGGAGTTTGACACATCCCAGCAGTTCACAGTCTATTAAAAACTGTCCACAGGTGAGCAGTGAGCATCCACGGTGGGCAAGCAACAGCTGTTGATTACAGGCTCCAGAATACCGTGTGGTCCTCAGAGGCCTCTGGATGTGTGGCCGCACTACGAAATGCCCACGAGGACACGCAGATCAGAGACGCCAGTGACAGGGAAGGGTCAGGAAAAACTGCAGATGGGGACCAGGCTTGTTTATACCGGGAAGGAATGTTCTGGAGTGGCCGGTGGTGGTGATTGCGCAACACTGAGGACGTGCAGGATGTCGCGTTAGTGTTTTTGGGAAGCGAGCCGTGGCGTGTGGGAGTTTTACCCTGTTACTGAACATTCAGCATCAGAGACGCTCAGCACACCGCCCTGTATGCATCGGGGCGGCCTCCGGGCCTGGGATCCCCACTAGTGGACCCCGGGGCCCCCGCGTACCTCATCTGCGTGACCACGCCCCCAGCCCCGCCTTTCAATAGACCCCGCCCCCTCCTGCTGCGCTCAGGCCCCGCCCACCTCCCGCGGGGTCTGCGCAGACTTCACCTAAAGGGAGAAAAAAGCATAAATACCTGAGTGAGAGACTGAGGGGTGGGGCTAGCGCGTCCACGTGGTCCAGACTCATGAATAATGCATGAGGGCGGGGCCTGAGGGGCGGGGCCTGAGGGGCAGGCCTGTGGGGCGGGGCTGGAAGTGGCCGGCTCCAGGGTCGTGGGAAGGGGGACCGTCCGCGGCTTATGAATATGTATCGTGCAGGGGCGGAGGCGGAGGGGACGTCGGGGGCGTGGCCGGCCGGCAAACTGTTGGGGGTTGGCTTTCGAGATGCGACCTGCCGATTCCGGAATAACCCAGCCCGTCTGAGGAGCTGAGGCTGTTAAAGGCGGGCCTCGGCAGTCTGAGGGCCTGGCAACCTGCGTGCCCCGCGGTGAACGCTGGACGGGCTCCCCGGCGCGGGGGCGTGGCGGGCCGTGGAGCGGGCGGGCCGTGCAGAGGGGCGGCGATCGTCTCCACCTCTCGAATAGTGCCCCAGCCCGGCCGCGGGCGCGGGAGGACCCTAGGGGCGGGGCCGAGCGCGTAGGGCTTGGGTGAGCGTCGCCTCGGTGACGCAGGGCTCGGCGGCGGCTGGGGCGTGGCAGTGACCTGGAGTGGGCGTGGCTAGGTGCGTAGTGCTTCTTTAACTTCTGTGTGGGCGGGGACTCTGCAGGCCGGAGGCGTGGCCATCCCGGAACGCGTCCACAGGTTTCCCTCGGAGAGGGCGGGCTGCCTGGGCGGTGAGGGGCGTGGCTTCCTGGCCGGTAACCGTGAACAGGCTCATCACCGCGAGCTGGTGACGAGCGCGTCGGGGAGCGTAACCAGCCTCTCAGAAATAGCACAGCTCTGCGGCGGGTTGCGCGGCTGAGAGGCTTTGTCAGAGTTGGGCATGAGGGCGGGCTTCGAGCGCCTGGGGGCGTGGCTTCGAGCGCCAGGGCGTGGCTGTGAGCGCCAGGGGCGTGGCTGTGAGCTCCTGGGGCGTGACTTCGAGCGCCTGGGGCGTGGCTGTGAGCGCCAGGGGCGTGACTTCGAGCGCCTGGGGCGTGGCTGTGAGCGCCTGGGGGCGTGGCCAGCCCGCCCCGGGAGATGCCGGTGGGCCGCCGAGACCGGCCTCGCGAGACCTGTGGGGCGGGGCCAGTGCGTAGCGGTTTCTTGCGGGCGCGTTCGGGGGGCGCGCGGGAAAGGCGTGGCTAAAGCCGCGGGACTCGCGGTCTCGGGGCCCGAGGGCGTGGCCGCTCGTCCGCCGGCTCCGCCGCGGCGCGCGTGGAGGGGGCGTGGCCGCGCGGGCCTCATGAATAATGCAGCGCGTCGGAGGGCGGCGGGGAGGGGCGGGGCCGGCGCCCGGGCGCCGTCGCCGAGGAGGGGGCGGGGGAGAGATGGTTACAAGATGGCGGCGCTGAAGGAGGCTCGGAGCTACGGGCTGTCGTGCGGGCGCGTGAGCGACGGCAGCAGGGTGTCGGTGTTCCACGTGAAGCTCACCGACAGCGCCTTGAAGGCTTTCGAGAGCTACCGGGCCCACCAGGTGAGCGGCGCGGCGTCCCGGCGGGCGGGCGGCGCCGGGGGCACCTGTGGGGGGCAAGGCCGCGTCCGCACCTGGGACACCGTGACCGGCCCCGCCGACATCTCTCAGGTTGAGCCTGCTCTTCCGGCTTTTTGTAAAACAGGCCTTCCTGCGTAGCCCAGGTTGGCCCTGAACTGACGGTCATCCTCCTCCTCAGCCTCTTCAGTGCTGGGATGACAGGGGCGCTTTAGACGGGAGTTTTCGGGCCGACCCCAGATCCTGGACCCACTGAGCTGCCCACGGTGGCCGCGGCGGCCTCTCCGGTCGGCGCCCCGCACGGTCCTCCCGTCTTCCGAGGCCTTCGGGACTGCTCCTGGTTTGGGGACGGCGTTGGGGGCCCCGGCTGTGCCCCTCCTCCTGGGCCTCCCCCCGGGCACACCTGGATGCGCCACCCACGCCCTGGCACCAGCCCGGTCCGCCGGGGCCGAAGTTGGAGGTGTCCGGGGGAGGTGACCGGGGTGTCGGATGTGTCGGGGACGTGTGTTTGCCTGTGCTGGCGCAGGGGGTGTTGACGCGGTCGAGGGAGCAGAGTAACTAGGAAGGAATGTGGTTTCTTCCTGCCCGGGACATGCGCAGGACCATTGGCCAGCTAGGAATTCCTTCCCCAGTCAGCGTCTGGGGAGCCTGCCTCTTCCCGCCTCCCTCCATCACTTCCCTGAGCCACTTCCTGCCTGTGCTGGGCCTCAGTCTCCTCCTTTCTAGGACAGGATTGAAGCTCTTTGGGAAGAGATAAGTTCTTCCCTTGTCGGGTGCCACATCATGAGGCGGAAAGCGCCCCTGCAGATGAGGAGGACGGGGTGGCAGGGACTTGGGTGGTAGCCATTGGGTGACGGGCCCAGCCACTCTTCCTGGTTGGGATTCCAACCTGGAGTCTTTCCCCTTGGGCCATCCGACTAGTCCTGGAGGACCAGGACTTTTTCCAGAAACGGCTGGACCAGAGCGTGAGTCACCACGTCAGGTGGACTTGGTACCTGGTGGCGGTGGCGGCCTGGCCTGGCGCCCCACCACCTTCTCCCCAGCAGCACTGTCATACTGTTATTTTTAATTCCGGGTGTGTGTTACATCCCTAACCAAGCTTGGTTTTCCTCGTGTGAGGACGCTTGTGGAGCTGCAGGCCGCCATGCACGCACCCCACGGAAGCCAGCCATGCCTGCCGCAGGGTGACTGACCACGAGGGAGCCTGGCTGGCAGCATTCAGTTTGGGGCAGTCCAACCCTGTGTTTATCTGGAAAGCTGACACGGCACTTAAGTGGCACGGCGACTTTGAAGTTTAATCTCTTGTCAGCATCGGATCCTCATTCTATGTTAGCTTGGTCTCAAACTCATGACTCTCTAAGTGCCAAGGTGGCAGACAGGCACACACCACTAGTCCAGCTTCAGAGATACATTGTTTGTTTGCTTAGTTTTTCAAGACAGGGTTCCTCTGTGTAGCCCTGGCAGCCCTGGAACTCACTCTGTAGACCAGGCTGGTCTCAAAGTCATGGATATCCACCTGCCTCTGCCTCCTGAGTGCTGGGATTTGCTGTCAATCGCTGCCACTGCCACCACCACCACCTGGCTCCAAACTCTGGCTGTTTGTTTGTTTGTGGATTTTTTTCTGTTGTTGTTTTGGGGTTTTTGTTTGTTTGTGGATTTTTTCTGTTGTTGTTTTGGGGTTTTTGTTTGTTTGTTTCTTTTTTTTTTCCCCCGAGACAAGGTTACTCTGTGTAGCTTTGCGCCTTTCCTGGATCTCACTCCGTAGACCAGGCTGGCCTCGAACTCACAGAGATCCACCTGCCTCTGCCTCCTGAGTGCTGGGATTAAAGGTGTGCGCCACCACCACCCTGCTCTGGCTGTGTGTTTTTAAGTCTTCACTATGTAGTCCTGGTTTGACTGGGATTTGTCAGGTAGGCCAGGCTGACTTCCACCTCACAAGGTCTACTTGCCTTTGCTTGCAGAGAGCTGAGACTAAAGGTGTGTGCTTCCATGCCTGGCTCGGATTTAATCTTACTTCTGTGCAGGAAGGGGCAGGTTTGGGATGGTGGTCAGGAGGGACTTGGAGAAACTTTGGTGACTAGAGAGGTACTGGTCAACAGCTGACGCTCACAGAGCCAGCACCATTTCTGTTCTTCCTGCTTTGAGTTATGCCCCACTAAAAGCCACCTGCGCGGGTTGGTTACTCTGGCTTTTCCAGCCGCCGGGCCTTGAGCCTGCTGGGCAGTCGCTCACCATTGAGCTGTACCACCAGTTCTTTATTTTTAAAGACGTGGTCCTGTGCTGAAGCCCAAGCTGGCTGTGAACTCAGGGCTCTCCTGCCTTGGCTTTCCGTGTTGGCTTGACAGCTGTGCCCTAGCACAGTCCTGTATTTTATTTTGAATTGCCAGGAGCTTTTCTTAACTTCAGGGACTTGAAGGAACTAGCTGTGGAACGGCTGTGTGTGGCCTAGGGAAGGGGCTGGGTGTGTTTCAGTAGAGGGCTGCGAAATGTGTGGTAGCCTGTACTGGAACAGAAGACCATGCCAGTTCAGGGCACAGCCACAGGGACCACCAGAGTCCACCCTACCTGGGACTTGGGGCTTTTTCTCCTGGAATGTAAAAAAAGAAACAAACAAAAACACAAACTGCCTGGGGTCCCAGGGCTGGGTAGGATGAGGCAGGAGAGTTAGGAGCTCAAGGCCAGCCTGGGCTAAACAAACTTTAAAACGTTCCCAAGCCAAACTGGTGCTGATGTGGCACTTCTGTGTGTGTTGGGGCGCAGTGGGTGTGGCTTTAGAAAAGAGAAGGAAATGTGGTCTTCTCATCCTTCCAGAACAGCTGTCGGCTACCGAGAGGCTACGGAGAGGCACGTCCCTGACGGCCATGAGATTCCATTGTAGTTCATCCGTGTTGGCTAGGTGGGCTCGGTGGCCGCATGCACCCACCCTGTCCTTGGTGGAAAGAGAGGTCAGGGGAAATTGAGGGTTCCAGCAGGGTCCAGCAGAGCCTTGAGAGCCTATGGGCTAGCAAGGACCTGACCCCTCCAGACCCTTCTTGGGTCTGCAGACTTCCACTCCCACCTGAGCCCCAGCTTCTACTGAGAGTGCTCTGGCCTGCATTCTGCTCTGCCCCATGTCTCTGGGCAGCTGTCACTTGCCTGTAGGAGGCCACTTTCTGGGCCCATCCTGCACTGTCCTCCCCTGTCAGCATAGGGCGGGCCTGTGGTCCCAGAGGCACTGAGATGTACCCCTCATGTTACACCTGATGTTCTAGAATCCTCTGGAGTTGGCAGAGATGGGCAAGGGAGATCCACCAGGGTAGATGTCAATAAGAAGTGAAGTAGGGCTGGGTGGCGGCGGCGGCGGCGGCGGCGGCGGCGGTGCATGCCTTTAATCCCAGCACTCGGGAGGCAGAGGCAGGCGGATCTCTGTGAGTTCAAGGCCAGCCTGGTCTACAGAGTGAGATCCAGGACAGGCAACAAAACTACACAGAGAAACCCTGTCTCGGAAAACCAAACAAAAAAAGGAAGGAAGGAAGGAAGAAGAAGAAGGAAAGAGGAGGAGGAGGAAGAAGAAGTGAAGTAGGGCTCTGATGGTCAGATAGGGCTTCGAAGGGCATTGGGGGCCTGGCTCACTGTGCTGCACCATGGGAAAAGCTGAGTATGGGGCAAGAGGAGCCCCAGCTAAGCCCGCACCTTCCTGGCGTGGTTCACTTATCCCTGGGGACTCCAGCCTTTTGGAATTACCAGGACACTGCCCTGAACAGAGTGGGCTAGTGTTCCTTGAGGCACACCATGGACAGAGGGGTCTGTCCCAGGCTTCCTTTCCATGCACAGGGGCCTCAGGCCAGTCTGCCAGTGTCCCTAGAGTACACTCAGTGACTGAGGGACCGTCACACCTCACTGGCATGTCTGTGCTGTGCCCTGTTTTCAGAGGAAGCTGGAGTGTGACAGGATCACCTCCTTGGGATCACCTCTTGCTTGCCTGTGCCATCCATTCCAGTCAGCCCCATCGGGGAGCAGGTCCAGTTTTCAGGTGAGGTCACGGGTGGTGGCTCTAGAGGCTGAGTCACCTCTCAGAACCTCTAAGCAGGGAGGTGGCTCCGGAGCCAGGCATCAAGGCCTCAGAGGGCTGTGGCTCTGCCAGGCAGGTGCAGCATGCTGGTGTGGGCATCAGAGTGTGCGGCCTTGTGCCTTTGGCCTGCTGGGGCGTGGCTTCCCTGTGTGTGTCTCCAGGGAGGTGCTGGATGGTGCCGACCTGAGTACTCCGAAAACTAGAGCAAGAGGGAAGCAGCCTGGAGATGGAGTCTTCAGGGGCTGACGGTTGTGTGTGCCGAGGACTCAGCACCTCCCTGGCCACTGTGACCCTTGATTGTACTTCCGGCTGCCTGACTGTGGCCACGGTGACGGTGTGTAAACAGCAGGCACTCGGAACCCACCCCTCTGTTGACTCATCTGCAGGCCAGAGTTCATCACCCTGCAAGCAGTTTTGACAGCACACCGGGATTGTGACATCCTGGCGGCCTTGAGGGAGGAACTACCCAGCGTGGAAAACATGGCTGCTTTTCCTACTCACCCAAGCCAGGCCCACGGGAGACCCTGGATGGGGCGATCAGGGCACACACTGGACTCCTGCTGGTTGACCTGGGTGTTCTTGAGTCTCATAAGTGGATTTGTGTCAGCTCTGCAGTCCCATGGGTCCCTGGGAGTGTCTCCAAGTGGTCTCACGCTAGTGTGTGGGCAGCCACAGCAGGTAGACGCTGTCTGCTCTCACTCTTTTCCCTCGTAGACAGCTGTCATGTAGCACAGGCTAGCCCTCTGCTTCCCAAGTGCTTGGGGGACAGGTGTTGGCCACCACACCCAGCTGTGGTGTCACAGTTCAATCAAAAGAAAAGCTGGTGTCCAAGTAGGCCATCCTGAGGAGACTGTCCCACCAGTGTCACAGCCTGTACTCTAATGCATCCTGCAGGCAGGAGACTCCCTGCTGAGGAACCAGGCCCAAGGGTTTGGGGTGGGGGCAGGCACCCCATGATCCCCGGAGTCCCTTTTTGTCTGTTTGTAGCACATGGGAAACGTTGTCTCCTTTTTACTGTGTGCACAGCTGGCACAGAGGAGCCCCACAGAAGACAGCTGTGACTGCGCCTGCAGCCTGTAGGCATCCCATCCTCTCCACCCTACCACCCCACTCCTGGAGACAGGGTCTCTCTGTGTAACCCTGGCTGTCCTGGAGCTTGCTCTGTAGACCAGGCTGGCCTGGAGCTCGCTCTGTAGACCAGGCTGTCCTGGAGCTCGCTCTGTAGACCAGGCTGGCCTCAAACTCACAGAGATCCGCCTGCCTCTGCCTCCTGAGTGCCGGGATTAAAGGCATGCGCCACCACCGCCACAGACTCTTGATGGTCAGACATGCATGCGATTGTCTCTCTCTCTTCCCTGGTTGTAGACAGTTTGTTGTCCCTGAAACCTTAAAGCCTGTGCGGGTGGCCACCACTGAGCTGCACTCCAGCCAAGCTTTCCTGGCCGGTCTGTTTTGTTTGTTTGTTTTAATTTTTATTTTGTGTGAATGGATGTTTTTATCGATACACCACTTTCATGCCTGGTGCCAGATCGCCTGGAACTGGAGTTAGAGATGGTTGTGGGTCACCGTGAGGGTACTGGGAACTGAACCTGAGCCCTCCGCAAGAGCAACTGGTGCTCTCAACTGCTGAGCCGTCTGTCCAGTCCCTCGGTTTTTCTTTGTAACTCTGGGGATGGGACCCCGGCACTAGAGCGTGCTAGGAAGATAGTGACGATTGAGTGCCCCAGCCTCCCGAGCTTTTCATTTTGACCTCTGCACCTCCCACACTGCGGCACTGTGTTCCTTGGTCAAACGTGTGCTGGGTGTGGTGTGTGACCCTGGGAAGGTCTGCTGTGGGGAGCTGGAGGGCTGGCGCCCGGATGTGCTTTCCTGTGCACACCAGTGCTCTGGGTGAAGGTGCGCTAGGGAAGTCCGAGAAGTCAGCACTCGGGTCACTGGTACGGCCCAGGAGCGGTATGCTGAGCAGGGGGAGGCAAGCTGGAGGCAGCGAGGCCCAGAGGAGGCCAGAAGCTCTGGGCCTTGGCTGGCATCGCATCCCAGGAGCAGGCAGAGGACATGAGGCAGGTCTGAGGAGGGGGTTCTCACTTAGGGCCAGACTGGCCCAGGACGCTGCCTTCCCTGCCTCACCCCTTGGTGCTGGGATGATAGGTGTGTGCCATGACGACCCGCTCTTCTTTTCCCTCCCTCCCTCCCTCGTTCCCTTCTCTTTCCCTTCCTCGCTCTTCTTCTCTCTCTGTCCCCATGGTTTTTGTTCTCTTGGCCACTTCCATTCACTCTCTCTTTATAGAGATGACACCCCAGGGCCTGGACTCCACCAGGCAGGTGACGACGTGGAGTAGTGAGTACCCCGGCCACGTGTGTGCGTGCATGTCAGAGGACAGCTTGTAGGAGCTGGCTTTCTCCTTCCACCACACGGGTCCTGAGGATTGAACTCAGGGTGTCAGGTGCCATTGCCCACAGTCATCTGGTGAGCACCATGTTTGAAGGTGGCTTGAATGGGTGTGGCATTTTGGAAATAGCCTGTCCCTCCAGGTTTTCAAGTGACTCAGCATCAGATGTTAGAGTCAGCAGCGCATTGCATGAGTGGTGACTGGCCCAGTGGCAGGCAGATGCGGGAGGTGCTGAGGCCCGGGCTGGGGGCAGAGGCTCCATCACTTGGGCAAGTGTGACTGGAAATGCAGAGAAGGTGGCTGGAAGGTCTCAGTGACTCGTGGCCACACCTCCAGCTGAGTGTGGCAGCAGGCTTTGTAGTGTGCCGCCTTGGAGCCATGCAGCCCAGCTAGGACTCTTGAGAGGGGTGGATGCAGTTCCTGGAGGTCTGGTCATCTTTTGCACGGAGGACCAAGCTTAGTGTGGGGATGCCACTCTTTCTTTCATTCATTCATTCATTCATTCATTCATTCTGTCTCTGTCTCTCTCTCTTGTGAGACAGGGTTTCTCTGTGTCGTCCAGGCTGTCCTAGAACTCACTCTGTAGACCAGGCTGGCCTGGAACTCACAGAGATCCGCCTGCCTCTGCCTCCTGAGTGCTGAGATTAAAGGCGTGTGACATGGCCACCCAGCTGGGGATGCCGCTCTTAATATGTTCTGCTGAATTCTTCCCCAGTGACTGTCCTACACGCTTGGAGAGGGTGTGACAAAGCCATGTCCCCCTCAAAAAGCCAAGGGACAGTCACTGGTTGTGGTTCTTCAAGGCCACTGTGCCACCCTGGGTCCTGGTGTCTTGGGGCAGTGGATGGTGCCTGTCTTACCTTAATACAGACATGGCCCGTCCCTTATTAGCCCTCTGAAAGCTGGATGGCCAGTGCCATGCCGCCGTGCCTGCATGGCTCCCTCTGGGTAGGCTGCAGATCACAAGAAACGGCCAGAGACGGTGAGAGGCCATGTGCTGTTTTCACCCTGGACATCTTGCTGGGTTTTGTTTGTGTGTTTTCAGAAAGGGGCTCTCTACAAAGCCCAGGCTGTCCTAGAACTTATTATTAGACCAGGATATCCTTGAACTCATAGAGAACCTCTTGCCTCTGCCTCCTGAGTGCTGGACATGCACCACCGCGCATGCCCAGCCTATCCTCCAGTGTGTGTGCTCCCCTCACCCCAGCGCTGGGAAGGGTGAAGGTGTGCCATTGTGATGACTAGCCCTGCAGTTTTTCCTTTAGGTTTTTTTTTTTTTTTTTTTTTTTTTTTTTGGTTTTTTCGAGACAGGGTTTCTCTGTGTAGCTTTGCGCCTTTCCTGGAGCTCACTTGGTAGCCCAGGCTGGCCTCGAACTCACAGAGATCCGCCTGGCTCTGCCTCCCGAGTGCTGGGATTAAAGGCGTGCGCCACCAACGCCCGGCTTCCTTTAGGTTTATCTTTATTTATTCATTTTGGTATTTTCAAGACAAAGTTTCTCTGTGTAGTCCTGGCTGTCCTGAAACTCACCATGTAGATCAGGCTGGCCCAGAGCTCACAGAGATCCACCTGCCTCTGCCTCCCAAGTTCTGAGATTAAAGGTGTGCGACACCACGGTTGGCTAGATTTGTCTTTATTTGTAATTAAGTGAGGGTGTGTGTGGCGGTCAGAGGTCAGTACTGGAGTCCCCTCCCACCTTCATGTAGTCTTAGGAGCAGACTCAGATGGTGGGCCTTGAAGCAAGCACCTTTACCATTGGAGACCGGCTTGGGCTGTTGATTCAGAAGGGCCAAGTGACAGGAAGGTCCTAGTGGCCTCCTGGCTTAGTGACGTGGTGTGACCACTGCCCGTTGGTGGAAAGGCTTCCAAGCCAGTACCCTTGGGATACAGGATGAAGAGGCTTGGGGAGTGCCTTGGTGGTCCTTAACCCATGGAGGGAGGAGGGTCTCCGTCCTCACTGCTCCCCAGCCTTACAGCAGCAGGGCTCTGGTAGTGTCCCACGCTTGACGTCAGATCCAGCACTCCCAGCCCCTTGACTAGAGGTCGGCCGTGGCCTCAGGCATGGTGCTGGCCTTTCCTGGCACTGCGAAAGAGAAAGGTGGCCTGTGGGGAACTGAGACTTCTCCTGGCTGGAGCAGCACCAAGGCCATGAAGCCAGGAGCTGCCCTCTAGGGATGTTGAACAGGTGGGGCAGCCTTGGCTACCAGGCCTTCTTGTCTCCTTGCCTGTGTGTCGTCCCTTCGCCATGCTCTCCCTCCTAGACTGACCTCATGTCGCTGGCTGGAGGTGAGTGGGAAGGAGGGAGGAGGGAGGGTATCTGCTATCAAATTCATGGGCTGTGGGGAGAAGCCCTGACCTCCAGCAGGGGTGTGTGTACTCAGGTGCACATGGGTGGCATGACTGCCCTGCCCTGCAAACACCAGATCAGGCCCTTCAGTTCAAGAGCTGGTCTGTGGGCTGAGGGAGTCCTCACCTGCCCTTCCTAGTGGAGTGCCAGCCTTCAGGCCCGGGTAACTCAAGGTCTCCTTGCCTTCCCCAAGTGGTCCCTCTCTCTCCCTCCCTCTTCTCTCTGTCTGTCTGTTTGTCTGTCTGTCTGTCTCTGTCTCTCCCATGCTCCCCACTTCTCTCTCACAAATTGGTTCATTTTTTTTGAAGTAGGGTCTCTACGTAGTTTTGGCTGTGTTTGTCGCCAGGCTTACACATCAAGTGTCACTGTCTGCCGAGCCAACTTTGTGGCCCCTCTCTCATGGTTGTTTTGTTTGTTTGTTTGAGACAGGGTGTCTCTGTGTAGCCCTGGCTGTCCTGGATCTCACTTTGTAGACCAGGCTGGCCTCGAACTCAGAGATCCACCTGGCTCTGCCTCCTGGGAGCTGGGATTAAAGGCGTGCACCACCACATCCAGCTTCTCTCTTAGTTTTTTAAGGCAGGGTTTCTCTATGTAGCCCAGACTGCCCAACACTTGAGGTCCTCCTGCCACAGTGCTGGGTCACAGCTGTGCCACCTCCACACCACCCCCGCTCCTTCCTTCTTGCTCTTAAACAGTGGTTTTTCAGGGAAATTGCGCTTCCTGCTATGGACCTCGTGGTCTCCCCACATCCGGGCGTGACTTCAGGCCCAGCAAGGCTCTGAGATGATGAGGACACTGTCACATCCACAGTCAGTCCCAAGGCTAGAAGGTAGGCAGGACCCTCAGGAGAGGACCCCAGGTGTTCCCTGTCCTCAGCTTCTGAAGGCTTGTCCCCAGGATTCTGATGGTCCAGGACTTATGTCCTTATGTGGCTTGCCTGGTTTTCCAGAGGGTCCTTACAGCCTCTGTTGTCACAACTGTGAGGGGGACGATCCTTTTTGGTGTCCTGTGCTGCTCTTGGCTCAGTAGATGGAGAGGACACTGTCCCTGTGATTGCCCTAAACCAAGCCAAGGGTTCCGTCCAGGCTGCCCTGTCCTTGTAGATAATGTTTTAGCGTGACATCATGTGAGACAGGCTGAGAGTGTTGGCCCTGCCCTCCCATGTAGCCGCCTCCCCCCCCCCCCCCCCCCCCCCCCGCCCCAGCTGTGGTCTCAGGGTTGTACTGAGACTGGGGAGAGAGTCCCATGGCTATGGTGTTGTCCTGTCAGGGAATGTCCATCAACATCACATCGTCTGCATGGATGACATTGGGTTTCCCCAAGGTGCTTCCTGGGGACGCCTGCAGCCCAGGAACCTCCACAGATCCACAGGACAGTGACACGCCTGTGCTGCTTGCAGAGGGACCTAGGGGACACCTGGGTGTCCATGAGCTGGCTGGCACATTTGCTGTTTAAAGGCCATGCATCCCTGCCCTGGTCCCTGGTGGGCTGGAGCCTTGCAGTGCGAGGGAAGGAGCTTAGCATCTGGTCTGTTGCCTCACTCTGGGCGCTGACTGCAGCCCTCCTCTCTCCCCACCCAGCCCACTGCTGGTGCCTCCATAGGGGAGGTTTAGCAGTCCGCATGGCGGCTGTCCTGAGGCAGAGCCAGCAGACGGGGACAGCTGGGGTGAGTGTGTGTCTGTGAGAGCTGGACTCGAGAAGGCTTTCTCGTGTGCGTCCTCATGTCTCCAGGGGGCCAGTATTCAGGGTGGTGTGCCTTGTGGAGATCTCCCTGGGAGCTGTCTGAGGGCAGGGCAGACTGCAGCTAGAAGAGCGTGTTCCTTCCTGAGCCTCTATTTCTGGAGTTGGCCTGAGGCACCCAACGCTTGTTCCAGGGAAATGTGCTTGGCTCAGGACATTTGATGTGGGGAAGGGACAGTGGGGGCCTGTGCCAATCTGCCACGGGGGGTCCAGGGCATTCACCCCTCCCCAATTGACAAGGCTTCTCTGTTGGTGGCTGTCCACAGGTAGGAAGCCTGCTGTGCTGAGCAGGCTGGGAGCTGAGGTCTGGCCCTCCCTGCTGTCTTCCTCCTGCTTTCTCCCTTTTTCTTAGCACCTCCCCCAGGGAGGATGCTCTGTTTCCTCTCAGCTAGGAAGGTCAGGCTCCATCCTTACAGAACAGGGGTCTCCAGAGCCTGGCATGATTGACAGGGCCCCAGCCACTACTGTTGTAGCTTCATGAGGTGGGTGCAGCTCCTGTCCTCAAGGAGTGGTACTGCCCAGGGCCTTGATTGGATGATTGTCTGTCCTGGGACCCCAGATGTCCCCACCCTCACTTTTCCTTCCCAGCTCCTCTATTGTGTGAGTACATTGAAACCCTGGCTACCTTAGGAGGTGACAGGGACGCCAGTGAGGGTAGCTGTGACGCCTGGAGGCTCAGGAGCTCAGGAGAGCTGCAGGTGTGCCCAGCCCCTGCCATACGCCTTACCCCAGGGTCAGGGCATGTGGACTTTAGAGTGAGGTGGCCTACAGCAGGGAGCCCAAGGGGACTCGCAGATCACCTGCAGGCCAGGTACTTTATATAAGGTGTGGCCACACCAGGGCAGCAGACTGGCATGTACCAGTAGAAGCTGCCTGCCCCCATGCATCTGTGACCCATATCTGGAAGGTAGACTAGGATGAGAGCCAGGGTCAGACCCCAGACCTCAGTCCGCATGCTGGAGTCCCCACATGTGGACCTTGGGTGTCCTAGAAGCCGAAGGATGGCTTGGTGGGAACACAGCTCAGTCACTGAGAGGCCTTTGCGAGGTGGCAACAGGAATCATATTTGCAGCTCTCCTGGGCCGTAGTCCTGATCTGCCCTGTGGGACTAGCCCTCTGCTTGTGCTTGACAGGCAGCCGGGGGCAGCCAGGTGCCTTTGCTCTGAAGCCCAGGTCCCTGGCCTCCCTTGGGAGGCAGATGGACACCATGGCTGACTCCAGGAAGGAGGTGATTGGGGGTATGAGCTGGCAAGGCTGCACTGTCTGGACCTGAGAAGGTGTGGCCGTTCCATGGTTCAGCAGTCCCACCTTCCAGAGGAGGTGCTTCTAGCCACTTCAGTCCCTCTGTCTCTGCTGTCCTGTGACAACTCTGGCCCTTAGCCACTTGTGGTCAAGCCGGAGGCTAAAATGGTGTGTTTGTGCTAGCGAAGGTGACGAGGTAGTCATAGTGCCCATCGGGACTGCCCACAGGCTTGCCCCACTTTTCTCAGGATGAGCGTCTGAATACAGGGGAAGCCCTAGGATAGAAGGGTGGGGCGTGGGGCTCATAGGCCAGGTCAGGACTGACCCGTACCTGGTCCCTGTATCACCTGACTGCACACCAGAGCATTTGATGAGAAGTGTTCAGTGCTTAAAATGGAAGGAAACACTAGAAGGCACAGACGTCACCACAGTCGTGGCCTGGCAGAGTCAGGGGCACTGCCCTTTGCTTCCAACTGGAAGGTGGCTCTTGGCTTTAGTCCTCGCAGAGGCAGAGGCACTCTGTGAGTTCAAGCCAGCCTAGTCTACATAGTGAGTTCCAGGCCAGGCAGGGGTACGAAGTCAGCTGCTGTCTCTGAGAATATATATGTATGTATACATGGGGGGGGGGCGCACAGGCCACAGTGTCTTTACCGGGCAAAGGACTATGGAGTCACTTGGTCCTCCCTTTCCACCTTTGTGTGGGGTCTGGAGGCTGAGCTTGTGTTCTGGCTTGTGTAACAAGCACTTTACACATTGAACTGTCTTTTGGACCTCATTTGTTAATTTTTTGAGACAAGGTCTCACTTTGCAGTCCAGGCAGCAATTTGTGGGATCCCTCGGCCTCAGTCTGCCCTGTGCTGGGATCCCATGTTTGTCTACCACGTACATACAGTGGACGGGCTTCCTTTGGCCTGGGTTAGGGTTCCCTTTGGGGACAGGAGAACTTCCCGAGTGGGGATCAGGTTGCTGTTGCCCCCAGTGGATCTGACCATCTGACTGCCCCTCTCCTGGTGTACCCCCAGTGGATCTGACCATCTGACGGTCCCTCCCCTGGTGCACCCCCAGTGGATCTGACCATCTGACGGTCCCTCTCCTGGTGCACCCCCAGTGGATCTGACCATCTGACGGCCCCTCTCCTGGTGTACCCCCAGTGGATCTGACCATCTGACGGTCCCTCCCCTGGTGCACCCCCAGTGGATCTGACCATCTGACTGCCCCTCTCCTGGTGCACCCCCAGTGGATCTGACCATCTGACGGTCCCTCCCCTGGTGCACCCCCAGTGGATCTGACCATCTGACTGCCCCTCTCCTGGTGCACCCCCAGTGGATCTGACCATCTGACGGTCCCTCCCCTGGTGCACCCCCAGTGGATCTGACCATCTGACGGTCCCTCTCCTGGTGCACCCCCAGTGGATCTGACCATCTGACGGTCCCTCTCCTGGTGCGCCCCCAGTGGATCTGACCATCTGACGGTCCCTCTCCTGGTGCGCCCCCAGGGCTTTCTCTCCTTCACCCCGGCTCCTCTTGTCCAGACGCCCAGTGGGACCTCTCTGGCTCCAGTTTGTCTCCAGTGGCTTCTGTGCGTCTCTCACTCACGCTGGCTGCACTTGTTGCTTCCCATCATGGCTCAGGTGCCCCGCACCCTGCTTCTGTTGTGTCAGCTGGGTGGTGGCATGGCCACTATTCTGAAAAGCTGGCTCTGCCTGCCCATGCTGGACAAGTGGCCTCCCTGCCCTTGAGTCTGGCTACTTGGTGTGCAGCTTGTTAGGACTTGAAGAGCTGGCAGAGCAGTGGAACTGTGCTTGCTGCCCTTACCCTGAGCTCTATGTGCCTCCCAGACCTGGTGCACTGATCTTCAGTCTGTATCTGCTGCTCTGGGTGACACAGGGCCCAGCATCTTGCTGGGTGACTTCTAGGTCATGAGACAGTTTTGGGAAAAGCCAGCCCACTCTTCCTTTCTTTGTTGGGGCCTGTCTCATCAGCGGCCCGATGGGGATTTTAGTTTGCCCAGCACTTTTCCTCCTGGTCCTTGCCCCTTTGGTCACACTGTGACCTTGGCTGGAGAGCAGCAGGTGGGTGACACATGGGATTCTTTGTTACTGGGTTTTCTTTTTTTAATTCATTTTTATTTTGTGTGCATTGGTGTTTTTCCTGCATGTATGTCTGTGTGAAGGTATTTGATCCCCTGGAACTGAAGTTATAGACAGTTGTGGGTGCTGGGAATAGAACCCAGGTCCTCTGGAAGAGCAGACAGTGCTCTCTCAACCGCTGAGCCACCTCTCCAGCCCTCTTGTTTTGACTACATAGCTTTGTCGTCCTTGACCTCACTATGTAGACCAGCAGGCTGGCCTTGAACTCACAGAGATTGACCCGCTTCTGCCTTCCAAGTGCTGTACACATGGAATTCTGAGGCTGCAGGAGGCAAGCCTGTCACCACGGTCCCATGCAAGGTTGTGGATTCTCTTCCTGACTTGGGCTATCTACAGGACTGGCCTAGGTCCCTTTATCAAAGTAGGTCTTGTTTTGTTTGAAGATTTTAAAGGAGCATTCAGTAAAGCGAGGCAGGAGCTAAAGGGAGCTAAGACTCTGTGTGTGTTGTTTGTGTCTGCATGTGTGTACACAAACGCAGCATGTATATTGTGTTTTGTGTGCAGCTGGAGCTGTTGCACACACTGTTTCCACAAGAGAGTTAGATTTCTACCTCCCTATGACAAAGCCCAGAGAAGCTGAATATCTTACTAAGGTCACAGAGCTTAAAACTGGCCCACCCATGTTGGACGGAACATTCTAAGCTCAGCTGCTTCCAGGGCCCTTGTGTCATTCCAGGTTGAGTGAGGCAGGGCTCCTGTATGTGTGTGCTCCTTGTTCTCCTGCAGCCGGCCCCAGAGCACCAGGACAGGGACCTCTTGGTTGTCCTGTGCACCTGAGTTTCCAGTCCTGGCCTTGGCCATTGTGCCCAGGGTGGGGGGAGAAGCTCTGCCCCATTAGAGCTGATTGAAACCCGCCCTGGTCCTGGTGGGCCCTGCTTTCCCCACAGAGGTCTTCCCAGCACTCAGCGGTGTACAGTGGGAAGCACAGGTGCCCTGCCCAGGGTCTGCCCACCCCAGACCTTCTCTCTGAGAAACAGATCATCCTGGCTGGTTCCGAGAGTTCATATGGAGAATTAGACCTTTAATAACTTCAAATAACTGCCTTTGTTTATTTAAAGGCAGTCAGATAAAGGCCAGGCTTGCCTTGGACTCTAGCTGAACATGACCTTGAGCTCCTGATCTTCCTGTCTGAGCCCCTGAGTGCCGAGAGGTGGGTGTGCAGTCTCTGTTTTTGTGGTGCTGGAAGCCAGGGCCACACATGCTGGGTGAGCACCTGCCTACCCAGCGGCAGTCTCAGCTCCCAACCCTTCAGAGCAGTGTTCATCTCTCAGCGCAGAGTGGACTCTTGGAGACATCTTTCTCTTACCTGCACAGCACGTACGCCTGTGTTCACGGGCATTGTAACAGGGTCCAGTTCATAGTACTGTCTGTCACCAACAAAACACCTACCATCTTGACTTTCTTTTGAGGGAATACCAGCCAGCATAATAGGGAACCCTTAAAGCAGGAGGAAGCAGGGCTGGCCTGTACCCCTCAATATCTGCCCTTAGTGACCCACTTCTTCCACCAGATTCTACTTCCTAAACACACACACACACACACACACACACACACAACAGTGCCCCTGGCTGGGGAAGAGTATGCCCACACATGAGCCTGTGGGAACCATTCACGTTCATATGAAAGTGATCTGGGTGCTCACAGTCCCAATCCCTACAGTTGCAAAGGTTTCAACATTGTTTAAAAGTCCAGAGTCTCTGCTGAGTCTCTGTGAAGTCCAACCAGTTACAGACATGCAGTCATGCCTGTTCTGGAAGATCAAGAGTTCAAGGTCATCCGTAACTATAGTCAGTCTGGCCTACATGAGACCTTGTTTCAAAAAACAAAAAACCTTCAAGTCACATGTTCCTGACATACAGTGGCACAGAGCAAGAGGTATAGGCATGGCTAAAACACAGTGAGGCATGGGAAACTGGAATCTCTAGGTGGGTACCTGAAGCTCACAGCAGCGCCCTCTGGGCTCTGAAGGCTTGGGCAGCCCCATGGCCTGTTGTGGTGAGCGAAACCTTGGTTTTGGGCCCACCCTGCTCTCTGCCTACAGCTTTCCTCACTGGGCACGTGTATGAGTTTGCTTTCTCTTGTTTTGATAAAACACTGACCAAAAGCAACTTGAGGAAAGGATTTATTCCAGCTTGTAGTTATAGTCCAGCATCAAGGAAAGTCAGAACAGGAACTCATGACAGGAGCTGAAACAGAGGCCGTGGAGGAGTGCTGCTTACTGGCTTGCTCAGCCTGCTTTCTTACACAGCCCGGGACCACTGCTGGCACTGCCCACATGCGTCATTAATCAAGAGAATGCCATGCCTCCAGACTTGCCTGCAGGCCAGTCTGATGGAGGTGATTCCTCATATGACATTCCCTTCTCCAGATTGTTCTACTTTATGTCACATTGACAAAAACCCTAACCAGCACAGTGTCCCGTGTTCCTGGCTATCCTGGCATCCAGGCGTCTGCGTTGTACCTGAGGCTTCACCTTCCCAGCCTTGTGCCTCTCAGGGGCCTTCATGCAGCTTGCAGCCTGGGTACACGTTACCTAACTCACACACTTTCTTCTGGAACCTTGGTTCGAGCTCCATGACCCCACCACCGCTGCATGCTGCCTGCCTGTGAAACCAAACCAGCACCTCAGGGCCTTGGGACTGTGCCTGCTCGGCTGAACCTGGAGGACCTGTCCCCAGGCAGCCATGCATGTCACAGCAGAGCATCCTTGCAGGTGGTCTTTAGAGAATCTCAAAGGAATGCTTTCCAGAAGGGTTCTCTGTCCCCTCAGGCGTGTTTGGGGGCGGCTGGCCTCAGGGCACTTTCCTGTTGTGTTGGAGTCAAGGCCGTGCCAGACTCTGAGCTCTGAGCAGTTACGGTCCGTCCCTCTGTGCTTTGTGCAAAGCCACCTCGTCCACTTTAAATTTGCTCTTTACCGCTCCAGACTGCGTTGTCCACATTTCCTGTTCCGTTCTCTGCTCTCTACTTGCAGTCTGACGAAGAGCGGTGGGTGAGGAGTGACCGTCCTGCAGCCTGGTGTTCTGCTCTGGAATTTCCTCTGCCAGTTTATTTCATTTGGTTTGTTTGCTGAGGTAGGGTCTCCTTGTGCAGCTCTGGCTGGTGTGGCGCTCACTGTGTAGACCAGCTGGGTTTACAGGGTGCACTGCTATGCCCAGCTTATTTTGTTGGTTTTGGGTGCACCCTCCCTGAAGGCCTGGCTACAGGCAGGATGCAGCCAGATTCGTTGCCAGAGAACAACATGAGCTGGCAATGGGAGCTGCTCGCTCATTTTTTGGCACATGCTCCACATGCTCCCTTCTCTAGCCTTCACTCAGACTTCTCACCGCAGGCCGTTCCTGAGCCAGCCACTGCAGTAGTTACTCTGCTGTCTCTGAGGCAGGACACCCACCGGACAGGAACGGAACAGTGCTCTGTTTTGGCTCTTGAGTCTCATGGCTGAAGAGGTTTGGTGTGTGCTGGCAGGAGGTGTGGCTGGTCACATTGTGACAACAGATGGAAAACACAGCTCAGGCTACAAGTGGGGCCAGGCTACAGAAAAGCCTGTCCCTAGCTCCCCCTTCCCCAGCTAGGTCCCACCTTAGTGTCTCCTCCTCCTTTGGACACAGTGACACCACAGGGACAGGGTGTCCAAACAGCGAGCCTGAGGCCCAGCACGTCCAACCAGGCACGTGTGCATTCGTTTCTGTGAGATCTGATGAATGCAGAGTCCCAAAGCCACCAGTGCAGAGGTGCAGATTTCCACATACCCAAGGACATCTTTGTTTTCCCACTTTTTTTTTTTTTCCCTTTTGGTTTTTTCGAGACAGGGTTTCTCTGTGTAGCTTTGTGCCTTTCCTGGATCTCGCTCTGTAGCCCAGGCTGGCCTCGAACTCACAGAGATCCGCCTGGCTCTGCCTCCCAAGTGCTGGGATTAAAGGCGTGCGCCACAGCTGCCCAGCTGTTTTCCCACTTTTTGACACATGCCTTTAATCGCAGCACTCACCAGGTTGGAAGCCCACACGGTCAGCATTGCTCAGGGAGCACTCTCAGAACAGAACAGAGGAGGACCCCTTTTATGGGGGTCCTCCGTCCTGCAGAGGCAGGCACTCCCTTGCTGTGTGCGGCCCCAGCTTGAGACGGGGCAGGGATAGCATAGCCAGGCTGCCCTCTAACTTGCTGTATAGCCAAGGCCTTCCTTGAGTTGCTGATCCTCCTGCCTCCGCCTCCTGAGTGAAGGGACTTTAGGTGTGTGCCCCCATGCCTCATGTGACTGCAGCAGGGCTCCTGTGTGTGGACACCTGCACCCCCAGGGCAGTACAGGGGAGGTAGCATCTGCCATTGGTCTTAATGAGATGTCACCTTGGGCAGACATTACACATGGTGGTGCTGGGAGCTCCCTGTCACCACATCCTCACCGGCACCTGGCAGTGTTAGTAGCTTTGGCCATTATCTCACAGTTATGCCGTGACTTCTCGCCATCAAGGGCAGAAACTTGGTGTCACAGACCACAGTGAGTCCACCTCCTGCCTGCTAGCACCTGGACTGCCCTCGTGGCCAAGGGCACAGTGTTCAGCAAAGCTGCTTCCTGCCCTTGACCTGAAGCCAGGAAGATGGCTGTTGCCATAGGAAGGAGGAAGTGTGCCTGGCTGTTCCAGGCCTGGTCTCTGCAGGTTCCACTGTCGTGGGCCCCTGAAGGGTGCGTCTGCCCTGCTGAACTGTCTGAGCCTCAGTCCCGGAGTATGGAGCACATGGAGTATTGATGAGGACTGCCTCCCCCAGCAGACTTTGCTCGGCTCTGCTGGTTGTCCTTACCCTTGGCAGCTCCTCCCACAACAGTTCTCCCTTGAGGGTCCTGTGTCACCCAGGCATCTGCCTGTGGACAGGTACCAGGCTCATGGGGACCATCCTGGAACTGGTGTTTTCACAAGGCCCTGCCCTCCCCGCCTACCACTCAGTATGTCAAGATCTTCTCCACAGCCAGAATGGCCGAGAAGAATCCAGTTGGAGGCTCAGTGCAGTGGGCTGCTCCTTTCTGTCTCAGTGCTAGGGAACTGCTGGGAGGTGAGCTGCGTGCAGTGTGGACTCAGGGCAGGACTGGATTCTGGAGCTTGTGGTCACCTCCTCCTTCAAAGACCCCTGAGAAAGCAAAGTAGGTGTGTCTGTGCACAGACAGTCTCTGTGTGTGTGTGCATGTGTGCGTGCATGTGCAGCCATGTGTGGAATGCGGATAGGAAGGGGGCCGTGAGTGTTCTGATGGCAGGTTTGTGTCTGAGGTGGCACAGAGAGGGAGGGCTGTGTCCTCCCTGGCCCATTGCACCCGGTGACTAGGGGTCAGAGGACACCAGGGCTGCACGTGTGGTCAGTGTCATTGTGTGCCTCAGCTTAGCCAGACCTCGGGTCCATGTTAGTTCACTAAGGATCACAAATATTAGGATGGGCTTGTGTCATTTGTGCCTACCATACCTGCTGTCTATGGGATAGTGTGATGGTGCAAGGTTGCCAGCAGACTGGGAGTCAACCAGGTAGACAGCTGTAAGGAACAATCCAAATGGGGGCATGGGCCTCACAGAGCACCAGTATGGGCACCTCAGGCCTACAAGGCCAGACTAGCCACTGTCCAGGCATTTGGGCTGAGATGACAGATGTCCTGGAGAAGTTTCCTTTTGAGGACATCTGGAAAGCTGTTGGAGGAGGCTGGAGCCTGGTTTGTGGGGCCAGAAGCTGAGATCTAAGGTCGTGGAGGCTTGAGCCATATGGAGGCTTGGGCACACAGGCTGACAGGCGTGCATTCCCTCCCTCTCCTTGGTAATCTCCTGACCCGATAAAACTGTTGAGAACCTTCCCCAAAGTGACTGTTTCCTGGGGGGTCGGCACCGTGCAGAGCTCTGAGCAGAGGGCTCAGCTGCCTCCGCCTCACACTTACCTTGTCGCCTTGAAGATCAGCCACTTTGTCTCGCGGCAAATAATAAATGGTGACAGAAAGAAAGCTGAGGAGTCTGGGCTGCAGTCCTCCCGCCATCCCCATGGCTGGCCACCACAGACAGCTTCGCAAGTGCTGGTGCCACAGGGACAGGTGTCACAGCGCCACCTCATGCCCCGTCTTAGCAGAGAACCTGCCTTTCTTCATGTTTGAGTTGGGCCTGCTTGCCCTAGCTGGCTTGGGTCAGACCGAGGCCTTTGTTAGGAGGGCCGGGGGTGCAGCTGCCCGAGCGAGCGAGCATTTTTGCTCCCTCTCTGAACTCCCACAGCCATTCTGAGCAGACTGGCAGCACGACCTGTCAGTGTGTGTCTCCTGCACTCAGGCTTCTTCGTGGGCCCTGCTGTTAGAGCCAGCTGAGTAGCTGAGGGGTAGGGGAGCCCTGAGTGTGCTCCAGTGTGCTTGGCTCTCTGTGCTGGGGTCAGGTATCTTCCTGAAGAGATGCCAGGAGACAGATGCTGGACATCAGCCTCTGCACAGACTGTCCAGAGACCAGAGTATGTCACCCTGAGATAGGACGCATGGGGTGTCCGTAAGCCAGGACGGTTCCTCTGACACGGTCCCTCCCCGCTGACGTAACTGCTCATGCAGGCTCTGCCGCACAGTGTGGGGACAGGGGGCAAAGTCCCTTGCAAGGGAGAGGCAGCAGCAGCTGGGGTGGAGCCTGTCAGACAGCACGGGCCCAGGAGTCTGACGCTCATGCCTTCATTGGACAGGGCTTCTGTGCCTGGGACCCTGAGGACCTGGCCACTGGGGCGGGCAGGGGTAGAAGGGTGAACAAGGCGAGGCCTTGGGTTGGCCCAGGGAAGTCCAGGGCCGTAGTGGAGTGTGCAGGCCTGCCGGGAGGCGGTGTGTTGTTTAGCAAAGTTCTGGAGTTGCATGCAGGTCATGAGTGGGGCTGAGTTGCAACATCGGGTGAGATCAAATGGCGTGGTAGCCAGGCCGGGGTTGTTCAGGGATAACAGAACTTGGTGTCCTGTGAGGCGGGGTCCCTACACCCTCATCCAGAGCGTGTCTTCTCTGTGCTTGTCCTGTGGTTGAGATTGGGGGTGGGCCTTTCAATTTAAGGGGGTGCGAAGTGCCTTGATTGTGGCTGCTGATTTGGTTGTGGTTTCCTCAGAGAGCTCATCAGGGTAGCCCAGGGACCGCCCTGACACCCTGCAGGAGTGGGTGGGACAGGCCAGCCTATCTGCTCCATGTGCTTTGGTGGCAGAGCTGGGTAATGTCCTGGCTGTGACATCAGTGGGGTCAGTGGGCGGGAAGCATGACTGCCTAAGAAAGCTGTTCTGGAGGTGGGCGCAACCACTGAAGGGAGTTGGGTAGATTATTTGAGAGATTGTTATAAAACTTGGCTTTTTGGCAGTGTGGTGGTGCATGCAGGTGGATCTCTGTGAGTTCCAGGACAGCCAGGACCACATAGTGAGACCCTGTGTCAAAAAAAAAGAGCAAAAACCTAATAAACTATGCAACAACAACAAAATACTAATAAAGCACAGCTTTTCAAAAAAAAAAATGGGGTTTGTTTTGTTTGTTGTTTTTAAAGAATAGCTGGTAATAGTGGCATGTGCCTTTCATCTCAGGGAGTTGGAGGCAGGTGAATCAGGAGTTGGAGGCCAGCCTGGGCTACCTGAGACTCTTTAGAAATTCAAGAAGGAAAGTCAGGACATCCAGAGCAGGAGCCACCCACACAGGATAACTGCCCTAGAGCCAAAGGACAGGCCCCAGGCCCACTTGGGCAGTGGGTACAGCACTTACGCTCTTGGTGCTGTCTTAGTGCCCCAGAAACAAACGCCCCTTCCTGGCAGCAATGGTTTAGTGTGTAATGTATGAAGGAGGACTGGAGGTGATGGGCACACTGTCATCCCGGCAGGGGGGGTTGAACCCACCATGATTAACTAGCAAAACTCTTGACTTTAAAAACAAAAAAGAGAGCTGGGCATGGTGTCGCACACCTTTAATCCCAGCACTCAGGAGGCAGAGGCTGGGGGATCTCTGAGCTCAAGCCAGTCTGGTGAGTGACAGAGTGAGTTCCGGTACGGCCAGAACTACACAGTGAAACCCTGTCTCAAAAAAACAACAAAACAAAAAGGGAAAAAGAAAAGCTAGACACACCTGTCTCCTTGGCACTTTAGACACAGAGGCAGGAGGATTGCAGAACACTGGGGGCTGGCCTGGTGTAGGTGGTGAGTTCCGGGTCCGTCCGTAAGACTCTACAGAGCTAACAGACTGCAGCACCCAGCTGGGGGGCTCTGGTCTCCATCCAACACCACATACCCAGGCACGGGGGAGAAGACCAACAGTCCTGGGTCATTCCCAGCTACATAGTGAGTTTGAGGTAAGCCAGGAATGTGTGAGAAAATTTAGCTGGGTAGTGGTGGTGCACACCTTTAATCCCAGCATCCAGGAAGCAGTGGCCGGCGACCTCTGAGTTTGAGGACAGCCGGGACTACACAGAGAAAGACTGTCTCAAGGAAACCAACAAATGGAAAAAAAAAAGAAAATCCAGTGTCCCTGTAGGAGACAGACAAGAAGAGGGAGTGGAGGAGATCAAAGTGACAGTCACATGGAAGGGTGCTAGGTGGGGCCGCCTCTGCCTCAGCTCGGTGACACTGACCCAGGAGGACAGGTTTGATGTTTGGAGCTTCCAGGTCAGAGGCATTTGTTACACAGCCACAGATCCCATGAACTGGGAGGCCCTGGGGACACTCGAGAAAAGACACATGCACAGGGGCAGGAAATGTGTGTGAGGGGGCTTGACAGCAGTTCTCTGGTTCCACTGCCCAGGGCTGCAGTAGGGGAGTGGTCCCTGCTGGGTGGTGTCTTCAGTTACAGCCTCGAAGAGGCAGCAGATCTCTGAGTTCGAGACCAGCCTGGTTTACAGAGTGAGTTCCAGGACAGCCAGGGCGACACAGAAGCCTGTCTCGAAACAAACAAGAGACTTCCTTGAGATGTCGTGTGAGCTTGCTGGGTCTCTCTGAGTCAGACAGACAGACTTGCTGTGGGTCACTAAGTGCTGTCTGCCTGCTCTGTGGGGCCTGCTTCCCAAGCTCCGGTCCTCACAGGGAGGCACCGTTCCCAGCAGGGTCCATAGCCTTGGCGACCACACTCATCCTGCCAGGAAGCCAAGGGAGAATTCCTTAGCAGCATTTCCCAACAGGCTGGACTTTACTGGAAAGGGGTGGCTGCCAGGAGGTCTCTGGCTAGGGCTCAGCCCCAGCAGCCCTCCCTCTCCTGCCTGCAAGCCTCTGAGAAGACAGCCTGTGGCCTGGCGCCCCAGGAGTGCTGGAAGAAGGGATCCACACCCTCCTTTCCCTGATCTTCTGTCCTGGATGGGGAGTAGGATGTGGATGGGGGGGTACACTGCTCAGCAGGGTTGACATACAAACTGTGAAGTTCCTGGCTCCAGGAGAGGGCACAGCTTCACCCAGCTCACCTTGGCCCTAGATGGGACATATCTAGTCTTTGCAGCCTTGAGACCAGTGTCTCAGACACAGCCCTTCTCTTCCTGACTCGGGGTGCTGCCACAACATAATTGTCGAGCTGGAACCATGTCTTCATAGCCACCAAATTGAATTGGGGTGCATATGCCTTTCAAAGGCATGACAGGGTTTAGACCACGTTGGCCTCCTGAGTGCTGGGATTAAAGGTGTGTGTCACCACTGCCCGGCAGCAACTTTTTTTAAATTTTAAATATTTGTTTATTTTATTTTTATTATTTTTTTTAAGATTTATTTATACATAGAAGAGGGCACCAGATCTCATTACAGGTGGTTGTGAGCCACCTTGTGGGTGCTGGGAATTGAACTCAGGACCTCTAGAAGAACAGTCAGTGCCCTTAACCTCTGAGCCATCTCTCCAGCCCTATTATTGTTTTGTTTTTCGAGGGTTTCTCTGTGTAACAGTCTTGGCTGTCCTGGAACTCTCTCTGTAGACCAGGGTGGCCTTGACTTTCTTGAGATCCTCCCGCCTCTTCCTCCCAAGTGCTGGGATTAAGGCATGCGCCACCACTGCTGTCTGTCTGTTGTATTCTGGGTGTGGATGTCTGTTGTGTGTTAGGTGCCTGGGGAGGGTTCAGATTCCTCAGAGCTACAGGCACTGGCAGCTGCCTTGTGTGGACGCTGAGAACCGAACTCCATCCAACAGAGCAGTAAACGCTCTCAATCAGAGAGCCAGCTCGGCCCCTTGTTTCTTCTTCCCCTTAGAACGATGCTGCATGGGTGCTTTTGCCTGCATGTTTGTCTGTCTGCCTGCACCATGTACACATGTGATTCAGGCAGAGGCCAGAAAAGGGTGTTGGGACCCCACAAACTGGAGTTACAGACAGCAGTGAGCTGCCATGTGGGTGCTGGGAACTGAACCCGGGTCCTCTGAGCGGCCTGTGCCATTTCTCTAGTCCTGCCCTTCATTTGTTTTTGAGGCAGTTTTATGTAGCCCAGGCTGGTTTCTAACTCACTGTAGGCAAAGATAACCTGATCTCTTGCCTTCGGTTCTCAAAGGCTGGAATTACAGGTGTGCGCCACCATACACAGTTTATGGGGTCCTGGGAATGGAATCCAGGGTCTCATGCATGCTAGGTGAGCCCTCTACCCATTGAGCCCCAGCCTCTTGCCTGTCCTCCCTCACCCTCCCTTCTTTTTGAATCAGGGTCTCTCTTGTGGTCTACACTTCCTGTGGCAGCCATCAGGAAGCCTGGGCACTAACACTCTGTCCTTTTGCTCAGTGAAAGAGTCCCAGTCTGTCTTCCCCTGAAATTCCCAAGGTGGGTCGAGATGCTAGCTTCCCTCTGGACTGCCTGGGTACTGAGTATGAGCACCTTCCTCACCCTGACCCCGCAGTACTGGATATGGTGTCAGTGGAGCCTCAGCCACACTCTGTAAAGTGTCCCCTTGCCTTACAGCTTGCATAAACACTTCCTGTTGCCTCCCCCAAGCTGCTCTCTGGAGATGGAGAGAGGATTCCAGGCTCTATGTCCCGATGTTTGTCTTTGTGTCCCCGAGCTGCAGGGAGGGGGACTAGGGGTGTCTTGGGACCAGCCTCACCTGTTCCCACTACATTCCCAGGCCCAGTGACCATGACACTCACCTCACTGCCCCACAGGATCTGAAGCCAGCTGGCTCTCAGCCTCTTAACAGTGTGGACCCTGCTGGTGCTGTCCGCCAGACACAGTGGCCCTGCCAATACTCGGGCTCACAGCTGTGTCCTCTGCCAGAAGCGTGACTTCAGCAAGCTTCAGGAGTGACACATGTCCCCAAAGAGTATGACTATTGCAGCTGCCTGCCAACAACACATAGTCAGGCTTGTTAACCTGATAGGACCAGGTTGGGTGTCACCTCCAACCTACCCTAGGGATGGTGATGTGACCCCGTTAGCCACATAGGTTCTCCAGCACCCACCAGGGCCCTTCAGGCCACTAGAGACCTCCCACATGTACTAGGGGCCAGTCTAGAAGTTGCTGAGACTCACAAAGTGTCACACCTGCTGTCACCTGGCCCATGGGACTTACTTTCTTGCTGTAGAGGTGGCACCATGAACTAGGACCCTGATGACAGCAGCAGATGGAAAAGCAACCCTGGACTGCAGAAGGACAGGTCCCTGCCAGGATAGACAGCTGTCTTATACTTCCATATCCTTGTTCACTCACACACGGCAGGAACCTGAGGCAGGAGCTGATGCAGAGGCCATGCGACTTACTGGCTTGCTCCTCATAGCTTGCTCAGCCTGCTTTCTTACGGGACCCAGGACCACCAGCCCAGGGATGTCACCACCCACAATGGGCTGGGCCCTCCCCTATCAGTCACTAAGAAAATACCCGACAGGTTTGCCTACAGCCCAGTCTCATGGGACATTTCCTCAACTGAGGTTCCTTCTTTTCAAATGATCCCAGCTTGTGTCAAGTCGACATAAAACTAGCCAGCACAATTGACCCCTTGTCAGCTTAACACACACAAACACATCACTGCTAAACCATAACCTTTCCTTTCTTGTTTTTCCCCAAAATCACACGTTAATTTCAACATTACAACATAAACATTCCAAATTTTAAAAGTCCCACATCTTTAAAAATTCAGTTTCTTTAAAATAGCCAATCTCTTTTAACATTCAAAGTCTCACAGCTGTGGGCCCCTGTAAAGTCAGAACTAAATGCTTTCTTACTTCAGGAGGGAGAACCAGTGAGTACACAGTCACAGTCAAATCAAACCAACCCTACTGTGCACATCACTCAGTATCCAGCCAGGCACTGGTGGTGCACGCCTTCAATCCCAGCACACAGAGGCAGAGGCAGGCGGATCTCTGTGAGTTCAAGGCCAGCCTGGTCTACAGAGTGAGTTTTAGGATAGTCAAGGCTACACAGAGAAACTCTGTCTCAACAAACAACAAAAATTAAAAAACAACAACAATAACTCAGTATCCATTGTCTGGGATCCACTCAAGATCTCCTGGGCTCCTCCAAGGGGAGTGGGTCACTTCTGTGACTCTGCTCCGATGCTCTGCACACAGTCGTCTCCCGGACTTAGGCCGCTTCACTCCACTGCTACTGCTGTTTCTGGTGGCCGCCCCATGGTGCCGTCATCATCTCCACAACGCTGGGGTGGCCGCCCCATGGTGCCGTCGTCATCTCCACAATGCTGGGGTGGCCGCCCCATGGTGCCGTCGTCATCTCCACAATGCTGGGGTCGGCCGCCCCATGGTGCCGTCATCATCTCCACAATGCTGGGGTGGCCGCCCCATGGTGCCGTCGTCATCTCCACAATGCTGGGGTGGCCGCCCCATGGTGCCGTCATCATCTCCACAATGCTGGGGTGGCCGCCCCATGGTGCCGTCGTCATCTCCAAATGCTGGGGTCTTGTACTAGAGCTGCTCTGAACTTTGACCAACAGCCTCATCGGCTCGCCATGACTTTCCATGTCTTCAGAACCAGGACGACGTGGGTGACTCTTACACTACCAAGTTTGGCTACAGACAGGAAGTACAACATGGGCCACTTCTGGAACACAACTTCTGTGTGCTCATCCTGGGAAACACTTACCCGAAGATTTCACTCAAATGACGCCAGTCTCTTCAGCCCCAGCTGAGCAGTGTCCACTGACCTGGCGAAGCAGCAGTTTACTTATTAGTTCTGGTCTCTAGTTGATCACAGCTGATTCCTCAGCTCCAGCTGATCAGACACCACAGCTTGTTCACACAAAAGGCCTGGGAGAGTCTTTGCTTCCCTGAAACTTGACGAGGCAGGTCTCCATCGTCTGCATCGCTCTCAGCACTCTTACATTCCAGGCTCCTCAGAACAGCTCACGGAGCTCTCAACACCCAGTGGCCTTTCTGGCCCCAAATCCCAAAGTTCTTCCACAATTCTCCCAAAAACGTGGTCAGGTCTCTCAGCAATACTCCACTATCCTGATACCAATTTCTGTTGGTTACGGTTACTACTATTGCTGTGATGGAACATCGTGACCAAAAGCACTTGGGGAAGAAAGCCTATTTGTCTTATACTCCCACATCACTGTTCATCATTGAAGGTGGGGACCAGTGCCAGTCTCCAGCCCCTGGGCCAGAAGGACCCAGTTCCCACCCCCTGCCTCCATCCCATTTACCATGCCCTCAGGTGTGCCTGCCCACCCTCCACAGCCCCATGTTTCGGTACCCACGGGATAACGGCCACACTGATGTCCCCTCAGCTAGAGAGCCAGTGCTGGCCACTTCCTGTCCACCACTCCCTGCCCCTGCTGACACGTTCTTCTTGCTTTTTTTTTTTTTTCCACAACAACCCTGAGTGTCCCCGTCCACCCTCACCCTGTGACATTACTGTAGCATTCATTTAGGAACACGTCCCAGTCGTCAGCCCATTTCATGGGGTGGGGGTCGTCACACTGCTGTCTGGGCGTTGTTCCAACCCCCGCCTGCCCGCCCCTCGTGGAGGTGAACGTGAGATCCCATGATGGAGCTCCCTCCCTCCTCTCCACTCACCTCCCAAGGCATCTCCTTGCCTCTTGTGTGGATACTTTCTTCCAGTCCCTCGCCGACCCATTGGCTAAGAGAAGCCACCACCCAGAGACCCATCCCGATCTTTGATTGGGGACCTGAATGCAGTGTGGGTGTCTTCTGAGTGTAGCGGAGGCCTGCAAGGACCCCTGCTCTGGGTCTTCTGTCTCGCTAGGACCTGTTGGGAACCAGGGCTGCTGTGCTGTGCTGTCCACGTAGTTGCCAGTGGGAGGCATGCTGGGTCCCGACAGGGCTGCCTTTGTGTTCATCATTGCTCACTTGCCGTGAGTGTTGTGTGCTTGGTGCCTTGTTGCTAGGGTGGTCACTGTGTGCAGGTGGACAGCCTCATGGGTCTCCCCTGGCCCGTGACCCACTGAGACCCGGCCCTTGCAATGCTCTCTCAGAGCTCAGCATGCACACATGTTAGTGGGAGTCCTGTGCCCCTTCAGGATGGTCCTGAGTGACGCGTTAGTGGAGGGGAGGTGCCAGCTGTAACAGCCACAGCACCCTGCTTTAGGGTGGCAAGACCATGTTACTTCTTGGTTTGGTTTGATTTGAGATAAGGTATCATGTAGCCCAGGCTAGTCTCAAACTTGCTGAGTAGTTGGAATGACCTTGAATTCTGACCTTTGCTTCTCAAGTGCTGTGTTTACAGGTGTGCACCACCATGCCTGAGTCCAGATTGCTTCTTTCTCAAGCCTAGAATAGCTGTTGGCACCACATCACCCGCCTGAACTGCAGACCCAGGGCTGTGGTCCGGTACAGAGCCCCCAGGCCCTGCCACCCACAGGCTTGCCTTCTCCTGCTGCCATCAGCTGGCACCCGTCGCTCACTGACCAGATCGGGGTAGGGCTGGTGCTGGAGCCGGTTGGTGCTCTCAGCAGCCGGAACCTCAGAGGGCTGTGTCCCCTCTGACTGAAACCAGCCCAGGGGGCAGGGCTTCTACAGGGTCCAGACTGTAGTCCTTTCTACACCTGGCTGAAAGTGAGACTTCATTCCAGAAGGTTCTTGGATGTGCCAGGTGGATCTGTATGGGGGTGTGTGGGGGGGCACACTAAATGTAGTGTGTGTGCTGGACCCTGATTACAGCAGAGCCTCCAGACCAGAGGGTTGCCGGGGATGTGGCAGGAGTGCGTGGTTTAGAGCACAGGACACCTTTGGAGAGACAGGCCTCTGAGTCTGTGCTGTGCTGTGTGAAGAGCTTGGATGTGAGGCACCCTCCCTCCGTCCTTCACATGGCCTGACTGCCTGGTCCCAGGTCAGAGGGGCCAGAGGTGGCAGCCACAGCCAGCTAGGCTTCTAGGTCCCTCCACAACCACCTGCTGGGCTAGTGGCAGGCACTAGCAGGGCAGCTCACCTTGGTCACCTGTCTCCCCCACACTGACTCAGCCGTGGACCTCCAGCTGTTGAGTGGGCCAAGGCCGTCATGAACAGCTGTGGCCCTTGGTTTGTTGTGGAGCACTGAGCGACACTCATTTATTCATCTCTGTGGCTTCACTATGACCTTGTGACGGGTGTGGGTCTTGGCACTCTGCCCAGAGGCTGTTGACTTTGGAGGCAAGGTCTTGTCCTGCAACGCAGACTGACCTGGGATTCACCGTCCTCCTGCCTCAACCTCCCAACTGATGGCGCACCAGCATGTGCAGCTCTTTGCAGGTTTCCATGCCTTCCACAGCCCTTCGGTAGCTGCAGTCAAATGACGGGTTTGCGTGGTTGTTCAGGTGGCTGCTGGGCGGAGCCTCTCCTCTGAGCCAATGGCTGCTTGTTGACAGGAAGGACCCAGCCTGTATGGCTAGGAGCCCAGGTTTGTGACTGCAGCCAGGTCACATGGGGACAGCCACTTGGGGTCAGCCTTCCCAGGTCTCAGGAAGGCTGAGCTGGGCATCCCTGTCCCTGTCCTCTGAGACAGCTGTGGGAGAATGAGCAGCCAGGGAGTCTACAGAGAGGGGGAGTGCCCGTGGCCGCCAGGCCACTCTCAGAGCTGGCACCTTGGGCTGCCACCCCAAGACTCCATGCATGTCCTGGAGGATGTGTCCTTGTCCCGGCCCTCAAAAGTCTGGTTGCATGGGTGTCCCCATGTTCTGCTTCCGCCCAGCCTCTGGAGAGCTTGGCCCTGGTGGTAGGTGTGGGCCAGGCTGCACTTGCTGTTCCTCTTCCGGAGCACCTTCTAGGCCTCAGGCTCAGTGCCACAGTGACTGATGGTTCAGCCAGCAGGGCCACCTGACCTGTCTCCTTTGCTCCAAGTGGTTCTGTGTCTTTCAAAGGCTTCCTTTAACCTGTCTTTTCATTTATGGTAAGATACGGCTCCAGTGACAGTCCAAGCATGTGTATAAATCTTGAAAAAAGAAAGTGGAAGGATAATGAGTGGGACTTCCCCTTGCTCTGGGGCCCCCTAATCCACAGAGACATCCACACAGGCAGGCAGTGCGCAGAGGTGGCTCCCATACTGTCTGGCTGGTGAGGGATTTTGTTTTTTTATTTTTTAGTCAGGGTCTCACATAGCCCAGGCTGGCCTCAAACTTTCTGTGTAGCCAAAGATGGCTCCAGGCACTGCCTCATCCTTCTGTGAGCTGGGACTCACTCCTGCAGCATGGGGCCATTGGACCCGAGGTCATGTCCAGCTCACATTCTGCTTCTGGGTGGCTCCACCAGTTGCTAGCCCTTTAAATCTCAACAGTGTGGGCTTTGGCTGTGAATTCTCCCACTGTCCTTGGTGTGGCACACAGAAGTGTGCAGTGGGGCCAGGACTGGCTCAGGGATGGACAAGTGTGCACCTGCTGTGCCCAGCATCACACAAGACCAACCCCCACCACCCTGTACAACATGTTCAGACGTCGTTTGGTCCTGTGAGGGGGGTGGCTTGTCTTCTCAGCATCTGTCGTTTGTTGTCCCTGAGGACACGCCACCACTCACTGGGTAGGAGACTGGGTTGTGGTGTGGCTGTGACTCTTGTAGGGCCTCACGTGTGCCTAGCACAGTGGCCTCATGTACGCTGCCTCTCGTACATGGTCCTGTGTGAAAAGGGGGTGTAGGGTGTTCTGGGATAGGGCTGAGCAGCTGGCCTGCTGTGAGGGGCTGACCCTCTGCAACATGTCTGGAGAGCAAAGACAAAGGGACCCTCGCTACCTCCACCCTGGGGTCCAGCTGGGTGCCATTTGTAGGGCCGCAGGCTGCTTCACCCTGTCTCTCCTGCCGTGCCAGCTGGTGGTGTTGGTTCTGGCTCTGCCCAGTGCAGGCCCCCTGTCCCCTCAAGGTCTGCCCTGCACCGGGAGGCATTGGCGCTGCAGCTGTGCGTCACTTCCATGTCTAGTGGAGAAGCGGAGGGGCAGGAGCCTGTGGACAGCAGCATCTTGGAGAGAAGGTGGCCTGGACCCAGTGAGTTCAGGAGCAGATTGGAGGCTGAGCGATGTGGTCAGCCTGCTCTGGGCGGGAGCCCTTCAGTGCAGGGTTCCTATAGAAGCTGCTGCATGGACGCGGTGTCCGAAGGACTGGACAGGTGTCCCCACCCCAACAGCAGGAGGCGCTTGTAATGTGCACCTCAGTTGGGCTCATGGTTTGAAGGATCCTGCAACTGGTAGTGTTCTGGGCCTGGGGACTGGGTGATCTGCTCCACAGAGGCCACAGCGTTTCGAGCTGTACCCTCCTCCTCTCCTAGGGAGTAGGCCTGTAATAGCATCCAAGGCTCCTGACCCCTCCCTGTTGCTGGCTGCCCATGTCTCCAGGCTCTGCTTCTGTGACTTGGACTCTGGCAGTTGGAACTCCTACTGACCCTTCACAACCCTTTGTGTCTCTGAATGAGCTTTGTGCTCTGGCCCTGTGTGGCTGGAAGGGTGTGTGCTTTCTGTCCACTGAAGCTTTCCCTTTTTGTTCTCTTGTAGGATGCTGTGTCACTGAGACCATCCATCCGATTTGAAGGAAGCCAAGGAGTGAGTGTTTCCTGTCCTGACACACACATGGGCTGTGGGAGAGGGCGGCGGGCACAGGCTGGCTCCTGCCTGTCCACATGTGGGTGCCCCAAACTGGGGCAGGGTGGTCATCTCACAGTGAGCCTTGGGGTGCCCTCTCATGGGCGGATGCCATTCCTGCCCCCAGGGAGGGCATGTGTGCGGTATTCAGACAGGAATGCCTCCATGGCAGTTCCTCCACCCCAACCACCTTGTGGTTCTGGGGAGGGAGCCAGACAAGAGCTTCACCACTCAGCTACATCTTTAGGCCTCTGTCTTAGTCCCTGTCCTGTTGCTGTGGGGAGACACCACAGCTAAGACACCTCCTAGAGTACATTGAAGCGGGGGCTTGCCACAGTTCCAGAAGGTTAGTCCATCGTAGCCGAGAGCACAGCGTCCCAGGCAGACGTGGCTCTGGGAAGTGAGAGGTGTACTCTCTGGTCTGTATGCAGAGAGGCTCTAGGCCTGGCCTGGACTTTTGACACCCTAGTGACACCCCTCCTCCAACAAGGCCACACCTCCTCCAACAAGGCCACACCTCCTCCAACAAGGCCACACCTCCTCCAACAAGGCCACACCTCCTCCAACAAGGCCACACCTCCTCCAACAAGGCCACACCTCCTCCAACAAGGCCACACCTCCTAACCCTTCTAATGCTGTCGGACAGGGCCTTCCCCTGGTGACTAAGCATCACATAGATGAGCCTGTGGGGTATTCCTGCTCAAGCCACGACCGCCAGCTCCCGAATGACGACGCAGAGACTTATTATTAACTATGAAGGCTTGGCCTTTAGCTTAGGCTTGTTGCTAACTAGCTCTTAGAACTTAACCCATATTTTTATCAGTCTACATTCTACCATATGACTTTTACCTCTGTCCCCTTCTGTGTGTCTGTCTCTCTTGCACCTAAATTCATCTCTTACTTCCTCTTTCCCTGCCCAGAAGTCCCGCCTATACCTCTTGCCTAGCTGTTGGCCATTCAGCTCTTTATTATAGCAATCCCAGCAATATATCTTCACACAGTGTACAAATATCCCACAACATCTTTTCCCCCCTAATTTTCCTGCATGTCTGTCTGTCTGTCTGTCTGTGCACTAAATGCTCAGTGCCCGCTGAGATAGAAGAGGAGAACTTTGCGTGCCCTGGGACTGGTGGTTGAGAGCCACCATGTAAGTGCTGCAATCGGAACCCAGGTCCTGTGCAAGTGCTCTTAAGGCTAAAGCAATCTCTCTAGCCCCTACCTTTTTTTTTTTTGGTTTTTTGAGACAGGGTTTCTCTGTGTAGCTTTGCGCCTTTCCTGGAACTCGCTTTGGAGACCAGGCTGGCCTTGAACTCGCAGAGACCCGCCTGCCTCTGCCTCCCGAGTCCTGGGATCAAAGGCGTGTGCCACCACCGCCTGGCCCTTTATGTTGTTTTAAACGGAGAAAACATTGCTCAAGACATTTCTCAGCTGTTAGCCTGCCACCCAACTTAGCTCCTGTGGAAGACTCTTCCCCTCACACAGATCATCTTGAGCCAGGACTACAGGGAGAGCTAAACAGGCTTGGGGTGATGCCAGTGCCCCTGGTAGCTGTGCCTCAGACAGGCAGGGTGGCTCCCAGGTCTCAGCCCACCTCACTAGGCTCTGTGCCTGCGGATGCTGAACGTAGGCCCCTTCTCACCTCAGACAACCTAGAGCCAAGCTGGGGCCTCCCTAGAAGTTCTAAGTGCCAGCTGCACCCCCTGCCATCTGAGACATCAGCAGGCTCTGAGCTGCACACTGGGCATCGCCCTGGGCAACCGAAGCATTCGCCGAGGCAGACCCAGCCCCCTGGACCTTTGACCCCTGGCCTCACGCCCTGCACTGGCTCTGAGTAGCTTCCCTGCCCATCCCTTCCACCCTGGCCAAGATGACATGGCTCCAGCCCTGTCTTCCTGTCCCCGGGTGCCGAGCTCCCTGCTCGCCCCTCTCTGCAGGCTCAGTCAGAACCCCCAGCTCTGAGTAGCACATGAGACCCACATGGGACCCTTCCGTGATCTGTGCACTACAGGACCTTGAGCTCAGGCTGCCATCCCTGTGTGTATAAGGAGCCCGGCTGTCACTGGCTGTGACTCAGGGCTTGTGCCAGGGAATGTCTCAGCTACAGCCTAAGCTAGGAATACGTGTTGAGGACAGGTGGCATGGAGTCTCCACATACTGGGCCCATTCAGAAGTCCCTTGCAGTTCCCTGAGCCTACAGCCAGGTAGCTGCTTCCTGTCGCCATTCAGTAGAGAGCAAAAGCCACAGCTGGGACCTTGGCAGATGGTATGAGTCTTGGCGGCATTGCTTTCATGACTCCTTGCAGGCTGGAGAGCCAGAGGGGTGTGTGTGTGTGTGTGTGTGTGTGTGTGTGTGTGTGTGTGTGTGTGTGTGTGTAGTGTAAGTGTGTGTATGCATATGTGTGAGTGTTGTGCATGCACATATGAGGCCATGTGCTTGTGATTATTGAGCGTGCACACCTCACACCCAGGGTGAGTTGTGAGAGGCAGGCCAGGGTTTGACATCTTAGACGCTAGGTGCAGGCCACTATGTCCTCTTTGGACCTGATGAAAACATTCCGGGCCTGGAGCTAGGTGGGTACAATACTGGTCTGCAGCATTCCTGAGGCTCTGAGTTTGTCCCCAGTTGCCAAGCAAACCAGGTGTGGTGCACACCTGTCATCCCAGCCCTGAGGAAGTGGAGGCAGGACAGTGAGAAGTTCAAGGTCAGCCTGGGCCACATTGTGAATTTGAGATTGGGCTAGGCTAGAGACCCTGTCTCCAAAAACAAACACATTTGAGCTGGGCAGTGGTGGTGACACACGCCTTTAGTCCCAGCACTCCAGAGGTCAGAGGCAGGTGGATGTTGGTGAGTTCAAGGCCAGCCTGGTCTACATAGTGTGGTCTAGGATAACCAGAGCTGTTTCATAGAGGAACTGTGTCTCGATAAAAACCACACACAAAACAAAAACCCACATCTGCATTAAGGCAGACACAGGCAATGGGGCCTTTAGGTTTGGTTGCTGAGCCAGGCAGGGCCATAGGATGGAATGCACACCGTGTCTGTCTGCAGACCCGTGCTGGCAGGGGTGCAGGCCGTCCTGGCAGCTGGATGCATCTTGACCTTCATGGATGCCCCAGGTCAGGGCAACCCCATTGACAGGTGGGGAACCTGAGTGACACCCAGAGGTCAGGGGTTAGGGGGCGCTCCTCTGCTGCCTGAGTCTGACAAGAGTGTGGGGCTGAGTTGCCACCCTTCATGCCAGGAGGTCCCACGGAGGAAGACGCTTCCATGTCCCGCTGTGCAGGCTGCATATTGGCGGCCATTGCATGGTGTCTGGGGGGTGACTGCTGCCTTGCGCTGCAGCCTCCGCACACCAAGGACCACAGCAGCACCCTCTCCCCACAGCACATCTCCATACCCCAGCCTGACTGCCCTGAGGAGGCACGGGCCTTCTCCTTCTACCTCTCCAACATCGGCCGAGACGGCCCGCAGGGCAGCTTTGACTGCATCCAGCAGTATGTCTCCAGGTAAGGCCCTCAGGCCCCGGGGCCCCACAACTGCCTCAGCTAGCCTGAGCCTCTTCCTGCAGTCCCCCGGGCTGGATGGCATGGCTCAGATGGCACCCCAGTGGTGGCACTTGCCCTTGTTCTGCAGCCATGGGGATGTACACCTGGACTGCCTGGGCAGCATCCAGGACAAGGTCACTGTGTGCGCCACTGATGACTCCTACCAGAAGGCCCGACAGAGCCTGGCACAGGCGGAGGAGGAGACTCGGAGCCGGAGTGCCATCGTCATCAAGGCTGGAGGCCGCTACGTGGGTGAGTGGCCGGCAGTGTCCACAGGTCCACGTCGGAGGGTGTAGGAGGGTAGGGCTGTGGCTGCAGGGCCTGGGTCAGCCACCCTCTCCCAGTCTGTGCCCTGGGGACCTTCATCAGAGACGCGCAGGGCTATGGGCAGGTCAAGGCCCTACTTGGCTCTCCAGCTGTCCCCAGCCACTCCTCCAAAGGGCACTGTGGCCACAGCTGCGGACTGGGAGGTGGGCGAGCTTGGCCTCATGAGCAATCGATCCAGCAGTGAATGGGCCAGCGCCAGGCGTCAGCAGGGCGGAAGGAAGGAAGGGCCTCTGCTTGCTGTGTGATGTTTCCATTTGTGTAGTGATGTGTGTGTTCCTGATGCACAGTGCAGCCTGCGCGGCCTGTGTGACGGCACTCACCGGCTGTCAGTTGGTGTGCTCTTCCCGGGGAGACTGTTTCTCGGGAGCTCAGCCTCCGTGGGTGCTTGTAGAGCTTGGTGCCGGCCTGAGGGCTTGTGGACTTTGCTGTCCACTGTAGCACGTGTGGTGAGTTCGAGGCCAGTCTGGTCCACGTGGGGAGGGGAGGTGAAGTGGAGAGAAGGCTCGGCTGAGGACCCAGGTTTGGTTCAGGTGGTCCAGCGCCCTCTACTGGCCCCTGCACATAAGGGCTCAGACGTGCACCCAGGCAAAATGCACATGTAAAAACAAGTGCATCTCTGAAAAATAAGAGCTGGAATTCCATATTGCTTCTCCCCAACCCCGCACACTTGCAGTGGGCAGCTTTGGGTAGGACTTAAGTCGAGCGAGCACTTTGTCCTCTGTGCTGTCCCTGGTGACAGGCACTCTCAAGGTCAAGATGGGGTCTGCACGCATGTAAATGGATCTGTGGTCCTGTGGACACAGTGCGGTTGTCAACCTCATCTTGTCACACCGTGTTATAGTACCACGGGGACTTCTGAGACAGGCACTATCTAACCTGTCATCTCAGCACCCAGGAGGCTGAGGCAGGAGGATGGTGAGTCGATAGCCTGGCCTACATAGTGAGACCCTGTCTCCATACCAGACTGAACCAGATTGTGAAGGAAGTTCTGGCTGAAGGCTTCTCGGGGTTGGGTGCTAGGGCTCCGATTTCACATATCCCATGGTGGTTGGCTTTCCTAATTCCACAGGCTGGGACGTGTCATCCCCAGTGCCTTCTGTCTCTGGGCTGTGGCAAGATGCATACACGCTCAGTTGCACAGTCTCTTCCCCCGCCTCTCTTCTGTTGCCCACTGCTTGCTGTGCTGTGCTGTGGACCCTGATGCTGTTCCTCAGTGTTAAACCTGCTGCACCCTCTGTGGCAGGGTGTATGGCTGCCCACTGCACCCTGACACCCAAGCTCTCACTGCAGGCAAAAAGGTTCAGTTCCGGAAGCCAGCACCAGGGGCAGCCGATGCGGTGCCCTCCCGGAAGCGGGCCACGCCCATCAACCTGGCAAGTGCCATCAGAAAGAGCGGTGGGAGCGGAGCCAGCAGTGTGGTACAGAGGCCCTTCCGAGACCGGGTGCTGCACCTCCTGGCCCTGAGGCCCTACAGGAAGGCCGAGCTGCTGCTGCGGCTGCAGAAGGACGGGCTGACGCAGGCGGACAAGGACACCCTGGACGGCCTGCTGCAGCAGGTGGGTACAGACCAGCCTGACCACACGTGCAGTGAGCATTGGGAAGACAGTTCTCCAGGCTTCCTGACTCCACGGTGGTCTCAGGCCCAGCCTCCTGGAGCCATGGACATGTCCTCAGTGCTTTCCTAGCAGGCAGTACCCACGGACCTGTATGGTGTTGGAGCACAGTTTTGGCAAGCAGCCGCTGCCAGGAGACCTGCTCAGAGCTGTGTCTGTGACCGCTGTTGCCCTGCCTGTTCACGCCGGGCTCTGCCTTCCCGCTGCTCCCACCCACGACACTTCCTGGGGCTCTGCAGGGCGAGCCCTGGTGCTGACTCCAGCCCCTAGCCACGGGTGATGGGGTTCTCAGTGGAGAAAGGAGCTGGCTGTCTGGTGATGCAGTCTTGAGTCCAGTCACAGCGTTTCCCACCCTACCCACTGAAAACACAGTCAAGGGCTGGAGAGACGGCTCAGTGGTTAGGAGCACTGGCTGCTCTTGCAGAGGACACAGGTTCTGTTCCCAGCACCCATGTGTTGGTTCACAACTGGAACTCCAGTTTCAGGGGATCTGACACCCTCTTCTGGTCCCCATCGGCACCAGGCATGCACATGGTGCAGACACACACATTTGGGCAAAATGCCCACACATGTAAAATTAAAAAAATAATAAATTTGACAGCACCAGCCAGGCCTTGGGGAACAGCGTGGAGGTGGGTTGGGGTTGACCCTGCCCTGTGCTCTGGGTAACAGCACACTGTCAGGAGTCTCACAGAAGGCTCTGGAGTCAGGAGAGACCATGGAGTGCACACAGGTGCAGCGTGCGGTTCCCAGGCCTCTCTCATGTAAGCAGCCCTATCAACTGCACTTGGAACAGATGGTGTGTCTGTGGGTAGCAGAATCCCACAGGTTTTGAGAATGCTCCTTTACAACCTTCCCAGGTCAGCAGAGGCCCTGAGCTCTGCAGTGAGGCCTTGAGCACAAGCAGGGCAGGCAGTCCAGGTGGGTAGACAGACCAAGGAAGCCACAAGTCTGCCCTAGGGCAGGATGCTGGCAGTAGAAGATGGTCAGACCACGTGCCATCATGGAGTGACCATCACTCAGCCAGGAAAAGGCCCTGCCAGCTTGGCATGCTGGCACACCTGTGATCCCAGCATCCAGAGACAAGCAATTTTAAGTTCAGGGCCAGTCTGGGCTACAAGGCAAGGCTATATTATATCTCCAAATCCCAAAACCCATTCCTCTCAAATGGCAGAACTCCGAGTACTCACAGGATATGGTCTTGGGACAGCTGAGTGGCTGGTGTATGCATGTGCCTCACTCTGTAGCCCAGCAAGGCTGGCACAGACGTGGCCTTGGCCCCTCGAGGCCCCTCTGATGAGATGCCCTGAGCCTCAGCTGACAGACAGCCTGGGATGAGCGAGAGAGAACTGGCTGGTGGTCACCAATCTGAAAGGGCTGGAGGCTTGTGAGGGGCTGTGGGTATATGGGTGGCATGCTGTCCCTCATCCAAAGACAATGTCAACCTTCCGTGGTCAAGCGCAGGGAGGCTGAGGTGGTCTAGCCTGAGAACACAGGTGCCATCCGCATGCATGTCCCTGTAGAATCCCCAATCATTCACCACCCCAGACTTGCTTAGTGACAACTGGATATCGTGCAGGTGGCCAGTGTAAACCCCAAAGACGGCACGTGCACTCTGAGGGACTGCATGTACAAAGATGTCCAGAAGGACTGGCCCGGCTACTCGGAGGGCGACCAGCAGCTGCTGAAGCGGGTGCTCATGCGGTAAGGTCCTGTGTGGACGTGGGTGGCAGCGGCCCCACCTCCAGCCCCAGCCTCAGAGGCCTTGGGCAGGCCACAGCCTGACAGATGGATGGCTCTCGATCATAGCCGTCCCTAACAGTGCAGGCTCCTCGGGGCCGGGGTGTCCCATCCATGTCCCCATGGCTTCTAATGAGCCTCTTGGGCCCTCAGAGTACCTGAGGCAGACTCCTGAGAGTGGCACAATGATTAAATGCTTCCCCTGGGCATCGGTGCTGGGAGTAGGGCAGCTAATTGGTTCTTGAGTGATTTCTCACTGAGAGATTGCTATCGATTCCTCAAGTTAGGGACACCAGCTCACTCTGGCTGGCCTCGAACTCAGAGATCCGCCTGCCTCTGCCTCCCAAGTGCTGGGATTAAAGGTGTGCACCACCACCGCCCGGCTTCTTTTCTTTTTTTTTTAGCCAGGGTCTTAACTCATGGCATGGCATGCTGTCCCTCATCCAAATGCATGTCTTAACTCCCGACCTGCCTCCTGTCTCTACCTCCACTAGTGCTGCGCTGAGAAGCGTACGCCCCGTTGGCAGGGGTCCCCTGCACCCAGGTGCTGAAGGTCCACAGTGGGCCTCTTACCGTCCACAGGCAAGGGTGTACTTCACCTGTGTGAGTGGGCCAGTCATCACCTCTCATCCCCTGTGATGAGTGATGAGCCACTGGGTGCTCAGTACCAGGTCAGGCTGGCAGTGAGGGTGACACCTTGTGCAAAGCAGGACCACATACAAGGTCACAGCTGACACAGGATGGCCTTTGTGCCGCGGGGCCCCACGTGCTGACTGCCCACACCTCCCTGAGGACCCAGACTGGCTCAGCTGGGCACCTGTCCCGCATGCAGCCCAGCTCTGGCTCTGGGAATCTGGCCCTCGGTGTAGCCGTGGTCCCCAGGGCACAGTGGCAGTGCCACTATGGTGCCTCTACCACTCCGTACAGGAAGCTGTGCCAGCCGCAGAATGCCATCTCCGACTCCACTGCCTCCAGCCCACCCCGGGAGCACGGGCGCGCAGCCTCACCCTCTCAGGTACCTGCCTGGGGATAGGAGGGTGGGGTCTTCATTGGTACCCCACAGCCCTCCCTGGGTGTCAATGTCCACTGCCTAAGTCGTGCAATTCCCTTAGGGGAATCGCTTTCTTCAGGGGCCCGGAGGGTCTGTCTGGGTGGCCATGTGTCCCCAGATCTTGTCCCTTCACCCCCCAGTGCCCACAGCCATGTATCTGCAGAAGGCCTGTGAGTGACCTTGCTCCCCTCCTGGCACTGCCCAATCAGGGCAGGCACCTGTGTCGACCGCCTTCCGCGTGTGTGGCCAGCTGTGTGCGGGCGCCCCCATGTGGCCACAGCAGGCCCTGACGGTGGTTACTGGTTCTTCTCTGGTCACTTTTCAGAAACGGCCACAGTCCACAGACTTCATTGACCCCCTGGCCAGCAAGAAGCCCCGGATCTCCCACTTCACACAGCGAGCACAGCCTACCCTCAATGGCAAACTGGGCACCCCCAATGGCCACGAGACCATGCTGCCCACCCTGGGGCCCACCCCCACGGACACCTTCAGTTCTAGCCATCTGCCCCCACGGCTGGAGCCCCCACGGACCCACGACCCCCTGGCTGATGTCAGTAATGACCTGGGCCACAGTGCCCAGGACTACAAGCACCAGGAGGCCACCCCAGCCCCAGCCCCTCACCTCGGTCTGCCCCTGCTGACGGACTTGACCCAGCCTGAGCGACCTGCTGGCTGCTCGCACAGTCACAGCCGACCCAAGAAGAAGTCCAAGAAGCACAAGGACAGAGAGCGGCCCCCCGAGGACAGGCCCCCTGCTCCACAGCCCGACGCCCCTGACGCCCCTGCCGCCCCTGCCCTGCTCCCAGACACCCCAGGTCAGTACCACCCGGTTGATTCTCTGAGCCGCTGGGGTGTGGGTGTGAGAACACCACTGGAGTCAGGACCTGGGGCCACGGTTTGTGGCCACCAGCCTGCTCAGTGCTTGGAGCGCGGGGCTGAAGCACCCGGGCCAGGTTACCATGGGAAGCAACGTCTGGGAGCGCTGATGTGCTGGGCCAGTGAAGAGAGCGGCTGTATCGGGGGCAGTGGCGGCTGGGACAGGAGGACCCCCGGGGAGTGAGGCAGAGGCATCGGGAGCCCCGTGTCTGCGGTCCTTGAGAGGAGGCCTCTGAACCACTGCCACGCCTGCTGAAGGTGCTCTCGGGGGCCAGAGGCCGCTGCTGGCTTTCCTGACGGGGATGACAGACGGGGCATATGACCCTGACCAGAGACAAACTCAGAAGCCAGACGCGGTGCACACCCCGTGAGGACCAGATGGTCACCTGGCCCATGTGCTCAGGCAGGATGTCGTGGCTGCACAGGACACTCTCCTTTTCCCTCCTTCCATTGAGGCCTAGCCCTTGGGGTGAATCTGCTCATGTCCAGGGGGCCCCAGCAGAGGCCTTCGGTGTACCCCTGCACTGCCGTCAGCTGGGTCAGCTCCCTGGCCAAGTGCCCAGGGTCTCCCGCTCAGTCGGCCCTGCGTGGAGCCCTGCAGCCTCTAGAACAGCACGTGGGTCGGCCCTGCAGCCGCCACAGTGGTTAGGCTGAGAGCTCTGATCGAATGGGGTGTGTGGGGGGCCTGAGCTGCTGGCCCAGGGAAGCAGCAAGTGTACCCTGTCATCCCAGCCTTGGAGGGTAGCCCAGGCTACCTGCAAATGAAACCTGCAATAAATGAATTAAATGCCTGGAACGAGGTCCTCTGCCTGGCAGGCAACTCCTGCCCAGGTACTGCCTGCACCTTGCTCTCCCCTTCTAGATCCACCGGCTCCCGGTGGTAGGTTTGGTCGGGAGTGCCTTTTGTGTGGAGGACCCGCTCCTGACCAGCCCAGCCCACAGTGTGTGCTGTGCCAAGGACTGGGGTCTGATGGGTCTCCATGAAGGCTAGTGCCAGCACGGTTCACGGCTGTGCCGTCAGAGATAGCGTCTGCCCTGCGGTCTGCATGGCCAGGTTTGCCCCCAGGCAGTGCAGGTGCCCCCACTGCCAGCCACTGTGCAGAGACCACGGGAGAGGGGCGTGTCTGGGCTCTGTGGCCGTAGCCTGGACAGTGGGTTCCCACTGGCCCACTGCTAGTGCCCAGACGTGTGGCCATCACGCATGGCTTGCACCCCCGCCCCGGCCCTGGACTAAGGGTGCATTGCTCATGCAGGTCTGAATGGAGCCTGTGCCAGTGTCCCCACGGCCACGTCAGAGACCCCGGACTATTTGCTGTGAGTACCCACCTAGGCTGTGCCCCCGTCCAGACCCTGCCTGAGCCGGGTGCTGCCGCCCAGTGTGCCCGTGAGCCCAGCTGCCCTTCTCGTCCCTCAGGAAATACCCTGCCATCTCCTCATCGGAGCAGCGTCAGAGCTACAAGAATGACTTCAACGCCGAATACAACGAGTACCGGAGCCTGCACGCGCGCATCGAGCAGATCACGCGCAGGTTCACGCAGCTCGACGAACAGCTCAGGCAGCTGAGCCAGGGCTCCGAGGAATATGAGGTAGTGCTCGCCATCCAGAGCCGGCAGCGACCGGGGTCAGAGTGTGACCTGGGCTGGGCCCCGGCCTCAGGAGGTCTTGTAGCGCACACGGGTTTCTGGGGCACCCACTTCCTATGTGTCTCCCCCGCCATGTCCCCTGCACCCTTGGAAGAGATGCAGCAGGGTCACCCACCTCCTGTGGCTGTCCCTGCCCTGCCTGTCTGGTTGGTCACTTCCAGAGAGGGCTGACATTTGGAGCTTTCCCCGGTGGGGCATAATTAAATTAGTTCTTGGTGTTTCCCCCCAGACAACCCGTGGGCAGATTCTTCAGGAATACCGGAAAATCAAAAAGGTGCGTGAGGCGGAGTGGGTGCTGGGTGGGAAGCCCGCACACCTGGCGGGTGCTGGCTGGGCGGCGTCTCACCCGCGCCTTGGTTCCCTGCAGACCAACACCAACTACAGCCGGGAGAAGCGGCGCTGTGAGTACCTGCACCGCAAGCTGGCCCACATCAAGCGGCTCATCGCCGAGTACGACCAGCGGCAGCTGCAGGCCTGGCCCTAGCGCACCAGCCGCACTCGCCAGGGAGGGCTCCGCCTGCCTTTTCTAGTTTTCTATGAACTCGGCCCTTTGGCTGCCACAGAGACCGTCTATTTTTGTACCTTTTCTACTCCGTGCCTCCAGGGAGAGTGAGTGGGCAGCGCCAGGTCCCGCCACCTTCAGATCCCCGCTGGCAAGGTCACCGCAGCTCCCGGCGGTGCCTGAAGCCCTCCGCGGTGGCCTCGGCAGCGTGCGGTCCTCAGCCCCACACACCTGCTCTTCATGTCCCATGGAGGCTGCGTTGGGCCTGCGCTGCCGGCCTCGCTCCGTCCCTCCGTCCCTCGTGGGTCCTGGGGTCCTCTCTGGCAGGGCACTGAGGGTGGTGCCTTGCTCGCCTTCTCCAGGGCGCAGGCCTGTGGCCCCCAATTGCTGCTTTCTTACTGTGCCTCGTCTTCTCATACCCCAAATCCTAGGGGCCATTGGTGTGTGTGTGTGTGCGCGTGAGTGCGTGCGTGTGTGTGTGTGTGTGTGTGTGTGTGTGTGTGTGTGTGTGTGTGTGTGTACACGCGTGGGTTCTGAGCTGTGCACATTCGGAAGGACGCTATGGTGGGCATGTGCTGGGGGCTGCAGGGTCCCTGCGCCCACAGCTGCAGAACAGGGAGAGCAGGAACTCAAAACACAGATGTCTATTTTTCTAAACCTTGGGGCTGTCAGGAGGCACCTGCCTGGTCCAGTCCTACCCTGCTCAGCTCTCTGCTTTTCCTTGGGACCCCTGGGGTCCTCAGACCCTATGGGAAACCACCCCTTCATGTTTGATCAGCTGTTGGTTTCTAAACGGGGCAGGGCTAGATTCCCTGCACAGTGCATGGCCCACGCTGCACTGCGGGGCGGGCGGGCACCCCTCCTGCCCTGGGAACTCCACCCAGGGACTCTCAGTTGAGTTGGTCTGTTTTGTTCTGTTGTCTTGAGATTTGGGGAGGGGAGGGCAGGGCCAGGCTCTAGGGCTGCGGGTGCTGGCAGGCTCGAGACGGTCTAACTTATTGGTGGTCTCCGCCTTCGGACTGACTGTACAGTGGAGTCTACTTTGAGCCATGGAGTTGGTGTTTACAGTCTTCACTTTTGCCAAAACGTTACAGTTGACAGGAGAGGCGGCGCCTCCTGGGGACCCTTTCTCAGAACCTGTCTTTTGTACACTAAGCAGGTGAACCGCCGACTTTTAAAGTCTATAATAAATTTGATGGAATCGAACCCTCTTGTGCTTTGTGTATGTCACTGCAGGATGCTGGTCAGGCAGGCTGGGGTGGTCAGGCACTATGGCAGACTTGGGACAAACAGGGTGGGCTCTCCCGCAGGTGAGACCTTGGGCCTGCTTTAAAAACAGCAGCTCACAGCAAGGGGTGGTGGGGTCTTAGGCTAGCGCTCGGCTGAGGCGGTGGAGCTGAGCGCTGGGCTCCCAGCAGAGCGCAGAGCATGTTTGTTTTCAAAGGGAAGGGCCGGGGTCAGTCGGCCTCCAGGCCTTGGCCAGACTTCTGAGAGTTCTGAGGCGGCTGAGGAGGCGGAAGCAGAGCCAGGTGGCGCCCTGCGGGCCGCTGTGTACCCGCCACCTGGAACAGCCTGGCCGTGCTCTTCACGCCGCCATCCCCGGAGCCCCTGTTCCGCACACCTCCCAGACAAGGCGGTCCCTGGCCACAGCCGCCTCCCCCAGGTCCAGGCCTGGGGGGCTCTCGGCCCCAGTCCTCCTGTCCGTCCGTCCACCTGCCGTCTTTCTGCCTCCCCCTCCCAGATGCTGGGGTGGCAGGTTGGCCGGCAGGCAGTACCATCACCTACATCACCCCAGGACAGGGCCAGCGGCCTGGGCGCCCCGCCCATGGGTCCCTGCTTGCATCTGAGCTCCTCCGCGGGGCTTTTCTTTAGGGGTGCCGGGGAATGGGACTGTAGTTCGCTCCCGCCTCACAATCTCCTGTGCGTACATCAAAACCCTCTCCAGCGGGGAGTCCTGCCTGGCCCTCCTCACCGGGACGTGCTCAGCCCCCTCTGCCCCTTCATACTGGGACTGACTCGGGCTATCTGAACATCGACGCCTGCCTCCAAAGCGCGGCCCCTCTCCCTCTCGGGCAGACACTGCGGACGATCCACCTTTTGGGCGCAGCTCCAGCAGTGGAAAGTTTCCGCTAGGAGGAGGCAGCTTGTTTTGGAAAGTTCTGGAGGTGCCGCCCCCGCCTGCCCGCCGGGTTCCCACGTTCCTTATCGCCGAGCCTGTCGAGGGGGAGGCCGCGCCGGCCTGGCCGCCGTCCCCTCCCCTTGGCCTGGCCACGCAGGCGGGCGCGCAGGCCTGGGGGGTTGGGGGCAGGCAGGGCGGCCGGTGCGCAGCCGAGCTCCGCCGGGACCCCCGAGGCCCCTCGCCCGGCCCCGCCCCGCCTCCCTGACGGTGGCTGCCGCCCATTGGCTGCCGGGTGGTCCCGGTGCAGCGTGGTTGCGCAGCGAGCCAATGCGCACGGCGCTCGCGCCCAAGGCTGCTTCCGGCCGCTGGGTCCGGAGCACCTCGAACCCCGGGCTGCTCGTCACGCCCAGCGGGGGGCGTGGCCGGGGCGTGGCCTCGGTGCTTTTCTCCGCTGCCCGCGCGCCCTGGGGCCCCACGCTGTCCGCCTCCGTAGTCCGGTCCGCCTCGGAGCCGGTGAGTGCGGTCCTGGCCTAGGGCGGAGGGTGGGCTCCGGGGCCGAGGGCCCGCCCTCCTCACCGGCTCTGGCCCGCAGCTCGCCGCGATGGAGCCCGCCGCCGAGATCCTGGTGGACAGCCCGGACGTCGTCTACAGCGCCGAGGCCATCGAGGCTCGCTACGAGTACCGGACGACGCGCGTCAGCCGCGAGGGCGGCGTGCTGCGGGTGCGCGCGGGCCGTGGGCGGCGGCGGACCCCCGGAGCCCGGGGCCCCGCGACTCACTCCCCGCCCGTCCTTAGGTGCAGCCCACGGCTACGCGCTTCACCTTCCGCACCGCCCGGCAGGTGCCCCGGCTCGGGGTCATGCTTGTCGGCTGGGGCGGCAACAACGGCTCCACGCTCACCGCGGCCGTGCTGGCCAACCGGCTGCGCCTGACCTGGCCCACGCGCACGGGTCGCAAGGTGGGGGCCCGGGCGGCGGAGCCGGGGGAGAAGGCGGGGCGGGGCCCGGGGGCGGGGCCGTGAGGTGTGGGTGACGTCATGCCAGGTCTCGGCCAGCGGAGGGGGCGTGGCCTCCGGGCTTGCGGGTCCCCGCGCCCCTCCCTGCTCCACACGCTGCTCCTCCTGTCCCCCCAGGAAGCGAACTATTACGGCTCGCTGACCCAGGCGGGCACCGTGAACCTGGGTCTGGACGGGAACGGCCGCGAGGTGTTTGTGCCCTTCAGCGCTCTGCTGCCCATGGTGGCCCCCAACGACCTGGTGTTTGACGGTGGGCGGGCGGAACCTCGGGGTGGGAAGGGGGTAGGCGTGGGGAGGCCCAGGGTGGAGGATGGGTCCAGAGTGAGGGTCCCCCCCACCTAGGCTGGGATATCTCGTCCCTGAACCTGGCCGAGGCGATGCGGCGCGCGCAGGTCCTGGACTGCGGCCTGCAGGAGCAGCTGTGGCCCCACATGGAGAGCCTGCGCCCGCGGCCCTCCGTCTACATCCCCGAGTTCATCGCTGCCAACCAGACGGCACGTGCGGACAACCTCATCCCTGGCACACGCGCGCAGCAGGTGGAGGCCGCGACCGCTTCCCCAGCTCACCGCCCCACACTGGCCTGTGGTCCTCCCTCCCTGTCCCGCGCAATGGGCGGCCCACGCCTGGGGGGGGGGCGCTTGGACGGTTCCACCCACTCTCCCCCATCCTTTCCCAGCTGGAGCAGATCCGAAAGGACATTCGAGACTTCCGGTCCAGCGCGGGGTTGGACAAGGTCATTGTGCTGTGGACCGCCAACACGGAGCGTTTCTGCGAGGTGGTCGCAGGTCGCAACGACACAGCCGAAAACTTGCTGCGCACTATCCAGGTGGGCGCACGCCCCGAATGCTGGGAGCCGCGGCCAGGCCAGAGGGGGCCTGGGCTGACTGCCTCTCTGCCCTCAGCTTGGTCTGGAGGTGTCACCGTCCACACTTTTTGCGGTGGCCAGCATCCTGGAGGGCTGCGCCTTCCTCAACGGGTCCCCACAGAACACACTGGTGCCCGGTGCCCTGGAGCTGGCCTCGCAGCGCCATGTGTTCGTGGGTGGAGATGATTTCAAGTCCGGGCAGACGAAGGTCAAGTCCGTTCTGGTGGATTTCCTCATTGGCTCTGGCCTCAAGGTACCGGGGGCTTCATGAGGTGCCAGAAGGGGGCCAGAAACCCGGGTTGGTGAGGGTGCTGCAGGGCCGGGCGCCCGCATCCGTCATGACTGCGTTGACCACACAGACCATGTCCATCGTGAGCTACAACCACCTGGGCAACAACGACGGGCAGAACCTGTCGGCTCCGCAGCAGTTCCGCTCCAAGGAAGTGTCCAAGAGCAGCGTGGTGGACGACATGGTCCAGAGCAACCGCGTGCTCTACGCTCCTGGAGAGGAGCCAGACCACTGCGTAGGTGGGGCGTGGGCGGGCAGGGGCCCCGGCGCGGTGCCGGGGGGCCGTGCGACCTGATGCACCTCCGCAGGTGGTGATCAAATACGTGCCCTACGTGGGTGACAGCAAGCGCGCCCTGGACGAGTACACCTCAGAGCTGATGCTGGGTGGAACCAACACCCTGGTGCTCCACAACACCTGTGAGGACTCGCTCCTGGCGGCGCCCATCATGCTGGACCTAGTGCTGCTCACTGAGCTCTGTCAGCGCGTGAACTTCTGCACCGACCTGGACCCCGAGCCTCAGGGCTTCCACCCCGTGCTGTCCCTGCTCAGCTTCCTCTTCAAGGCACCGCTGGTGCCCCCGGGCAGCCCCGTGGTGAACGCGCTCTTCCGACAGCGCAGCTGCATCGAGAACATTCTCAGGTGCGCCTGGTGGGGGGCAGGACCCAGGGCCGGCAGGCCAGTCCTGGGGCCCCGCTGAGTCCACGCTCTCCCCACAGGGCCTGTGTGGGGCTCCCGCCCCAGAACCACATGCTCTTAGAGCACAAGATGGAGCGCCCAGGCCCGGCCCTCAAGCCAGGAGAGACGGCAGCCACCAGCCCACTGCCACACAAGAAGGAGTCCACACCCGCTGCCACCAACGGCTGCACCGGCGATGCCAACGGGCATGCCCAGGCACCGACTCCAGAGGTGTCCACTGCTTAAATGGAGTGATCCTTTCACCCCAACCCTCCTCTACTGTCCCCAAGACCTTGCCGATGAAATAAAGGGTCCCCGTCAGGCAGGCCTCCTTGTGGCTTTTTAGAGTTTTGGTGTGTAGACCAGGCTGGCCTCGAACTCAACCCATCCACTTGCCTCTGCCCCAGAGCTGGGGTTAAAAGGCCGGCGCCACCAGCCTGGTCCCTGTGCTGACGTCTCCGCTTCACCCGACTCATCTGAGCAGGGACTGAGGCCAAAGCTAGTGGTCCAGTGAGGGAAACCAGCCATTCCAAAAAGACAAAACCAAGTGTGTTTATTGGCAGCCCCTCCGTCCCCAAGCCCCGTGACAGCACACAGGTCCGAAGGTCTCTGAGGTCCTTGCGCGCGTCTGTGTGCGTGTGCGTGCGTGTGTGTGTGCGCGCGCGCGCGCGTGTGTTTAGAAAATGAGAAAGTCCTTCGTGGGGGCCCTGCTGGCCATCCAGGCTGGGCTGGCCAGGAGTCCGGGTAGCAGAGGCGCGAGCCGAGACCTCACCAGCAGGACGCTGGGCTCAGGCCTGGGCTATCACACGCTCATGGTCATGCCGGGGGAGTACTGCAGAGAGAGGGCGGCGCGCGGAGCGCGGCTCAGCTCCGGCCGAGGCTGTGGCCCGCCCTCCCGGGGACAGGGGGAGCCCGGGGAGGGTGGGGAGGAGGGGAAGGTGCCGCGGCCGCCCCCCCACCTGGCCCGCCGCGGTCACGGTCTTGCTCTGGCCCCGCGGCCGCCCCGCCGGGGTCTGCCCGCCAGGCCCCTCCGGCCCGCCGCGGCCGCGGGTGGGGAGTCGACGCAGGCGCTTACGCTTTCGCTCGGGAACGGATGCAGGAAGGTCCCGGCGGCCGCCATCTCGCCGTCGTCGCGCGGGGTCCCCGGGGCGTTGCTCAGGCCGCCCACGGCGCCGGGGGAGTTCTGGGGGCGGCGCCGGTCAGCGCGTGGGGCCCCCGCCCCAGACCACCTACCTCCACCCACCCAGCGTGCACGACCTCACCTTCGGCAGCCCGTCCATGTCGCCCGAGCCTGCGGAGAGACGAGGGGCTCAGGCGCCGGGGCGGAGCTCAGGGACGGGGTAACCCAGGACCTCTCGTTCCCCAGGCTAGCCCGGGGGCGATGGAGGGCGCAGGCGTTGCGCCCAGGGGCCACCCGAGAGCTCGGGGACAGGGGTCTCTCAGTCGCCCCTCCCGTGGCGTGGAGGTCGGGGCACTAGTGGGGCTAGGCGCCGGCGACCTGGGACCCTCGCAGCCTCCTGACCCGGCGCCGGGGGCCACGGTGCCCGCCGACGGAGCCGCTAGGTGGCGCCCGGCCACTCACCCAGGGATCCGTTCACGTGGTGCGGCTCCATCGCGCTCATAGAGGCCATTGGGCCCTCGGGGCCGGGGCCGAGCGGGAACTGCGGGCACAGGGCAGCGTGGGGCTCGGGCCGGCCGCCCCCCGCGGGGTCCCCGTCGGGTGAGGCGCACCGGCCCCCACTCACGTTAGCCCTGCCGGCGCCCGGCCCGATGGGGTTCATGATGGTATACATGTTCTCGCTGGAGTTGGTGGAGTCTGGGGGCGAGAGCAGGGGCCGCGTGGGTGGGTGGGTGGGTGCGTGCAGTGGGGACCCCGGCCCACTCCAACCCACGGGGGCCTTACCTCCAGGGCTGGGCATGATGGGCGTTCCGGGGGCCCCGCCCCCTCCGGCGGGTCCCTGCACGGAGACAGGGGGACTGTGAGACGGGGCTCGTCTGGCCTGCACCCCGCAGCTCCCACGCGCACCCGCAGCGACTCACCGTGTAGCTGCCAGGAGACGAGGAAGCGTAGGGGATCTGGGGACAGGCAGGGACAGCTGTGAGGTCAGGGGCAGGCAGCTGGCCCGGGCCCTCCTTCCCCAGCTCACCCTGCCTGCCACTCACCGAGTTACCGCTGGGACTGGCCCACGGGCCACGCACCCCCGGACCCCTGGAAGAGAGGGGGGCGCTGCAGCAGCCCAGGCGCCCAGGGCCCAGCAACCCGTCATTCCCTAGGGCTAAGTGACACTCTTGGCCTCAGTTTCCCCTCCAGACAGTGGAATAAACAATGCCCAAGTTGTCCCTGAATACACGGCCTGCCTCTAGGCTGGGTGACCCCGAGTCTGAGGGTACCCCAGGGCCTTACATGTTCATGGATGGCAGGACCTGGCTGGTGGCAAGGGAACTGGGTGGGGGCCGCATGCCAGCCCCATAGCCCTGTGAGGAAAGGGTGAGTCAGAAAGAACCCAGGGCGTGGCCCTTCCGTCCCACGATGGGCTGGGCCGCCCCTTACCTGGGGCCCAACACTGGCCATGCCCCTCGGGGGTGTCACCCTCTGCATCGGGGCTCCCAGGCTGGGGTGCCCTGGGCAGACATAAGGAAGAGGCTCAGGCTTGGGCATTCCCAGTCCGGGCACCAGCAGCTGGGGTCTGTTACTCACCCTGTGTGCGTGGGGAGGGGTCCATGGCACCGGGGATCAGGGGCTGGGAGCCAGGGAGGCCCACGGGAGGCTGCAGAGGGGGGCGTGGCACTGAGCTGGAGACCACACCCCCACCAGGTCCTGTCCCCCCACCCCACCCTCTCTCACCTGGCCTGGCATCCTTAGGGCGGGCCGGGCAGCCCCCGGGAACCGTGCAGACATGAAGGGCTGGAAGAGGTGGGTTGGGGGTCAGCACCCCCGTGCCGTGCTTCCCTAAAGAAACCCCGTTCTAACTGTGCCTGGGGGCAGGGCAGGCGCTGGGGCCTCCAACCTGGCTAGTCCTCTGCCTCAGAGCCAGGCTGCAGACCACAAGCAGTTGGCAGGCTGCAGAAGGGGTTCACCAGCGTGTGTGGGGACCATCTGACTGCGGGGTTCACCAGCGTGTGCGGGGTTCACCTGACTGCGGGGTTCACCAGCGTGTGCGGGGTTCACCTGACTGCAGGGTTCACCAGCGTGTGCGACCACCTGACTGTGCGCCCACCTGACTGCGGGGTTCACCTGACTGTGGGGTTCACCAGCGTGTGGGCCCACCTGACTGCGGGGTTCACCAGCGTGTGTGGGGACCACCTGACTGCGGGGTTCACCTCTGGGGCACAGACGCATGTCTGTCGCTGGCGATGACAGGGTGCACACATGTTCACACCCACTGTGGTGACAGCCCTTCCACGGAATTCTAGCCCGCGGCTCGCCCCACCTCAACTGCGGGGACAAGGGGCCCGGGCAGCCCTACCTGAAAGAAGCCTGGCGCCATAGGACCGGGCCCCATGGCGTCATTGGGGGCCATGGCGCCCATCACAGGGTTGGGGGCCGCCGCACTCTGCAAGGACAGAGACACGGGAGGACGGGGTCAGCGCCCTACGCGGTGACCCTCTGAACAGCCTGGGGACAGCTGTCGTGCGGCCCAGCGGGTGTCAGTCAGGACCAGAGGGGGGCTGCGTGGACCGGCACCCCAGACTCCTGCGGCTCCCCCTCTCCTGGCGCAGGGCGGCCTCCGAAGGCGCACACCCCGGCCGTGCAGCCAGTGCTTGCCCCAGGCTGTACCGCGCGCCAGCCCTCCCGGAGGCAGGGGCAGTGCTCGGGCAGGACCAGGGTCCCCAACCCTCCTTAGGTGGACAAGGGCCAGGCTTGACAGGCCCAGAGCGGGGGTGGGGGGCCGACAGGCCACTTCCGCTGCCTGATTCCATTCTGGCGACCAAAGTGCCGGAAGCAGGAGGGGAAGGCTGACCTCAGGATGGCCCTTCCCGGGTGTCCCCAGGACCGCACCGGCCAGCACAGCAACGCCTGGCCATAGCTGAGCCAGGTCTCTGGTCCAGGCCCCCATGATAAATGGCAGCAGCCCACACACTCGCAAGGACCCCCAAAATCATTGCAATCGCGGGTGATTTAGGGGTTGCCATGACCAAAGCTCCCCAGGGTTCCTCGGTGCAGACCAGCCGGGTACTGCGGGACTGCAGCCTGATCGGGAACCCCACCCCCCACCCCCGTCAATCATCCCACAGCGACGACGACGCCCGCCCGCGTTACCATGACGACGGGCAGGGGCGCGCTAGCGTTTCCAGGAGACGCCAAGGTCGGGGCCGCAGCCGCGGGGCGCCAAAGACCAGTCTGCTCTGGCCCCGCCCTCCGACGCCCACGCTGCTATGGCAACCGGCGCCTAGGGACTGCGGAGCGGAGGCGAGGGCTGCCTACTGTGCCAAAGGGAAACTGAGGCCAGGGACTTGGCCTTTAACCCCAACACTCCAGGGGCGGAGGCAGAGAGATCTCTGTGAGTTCGAAGCCAGCATGAGCTACAGAGGATTCCAGGGTAACAGGATTGTTTTGTGAGACCCTGTCTCAAACAAAAAACGAAACAAAAAATTCCAGGAGCTGAAGAGGCCGCTCAGCCATTAGAAGACTGGGTTGCTCTGGCAGAGGCCCCAGGTTCGGTTCCCAGCACCCACGCGGCAGTCCCCAGTAACTCCAGTTCCAGGCACCTGACGCCCTCTCCTGACCCCACAGGCACCAGGCAGGCACACGGTGTGCAGACAGACTTGCAGGCTTTAGAACATTCATACACATGAAATACAAGTATTTAAAAATAACGGAGAGGGGCGTGGTGGCGCTCGCCTTTTAATGCCTGCACTCAGGAGGCAGAGGCAGGCGGGTCTGAGGTCAAGGCCAGCCTGGGCTACAGAGGGAGATCCGGGACAGCCAGGGCGACACAGGAAAACCCCGACTCGAAACAAACAAAACAAAAGAAGAAGTGGCCCAGATGCCCGAGCCCTGGAGACTCACATAGTCCTGGAAGACTTTGGCCTCGCTGGAGTGTTCGCAGGCCTCTCTGCGGTCTGGGGCTGCGCAGTAAAGGTCCCAGAAGACACTGTGGGCAGCGGAGGGAGCGAGGTGACCCCACACCCCCACACTCCCGCTCCCCCCCCGCCCCCCCCCCCGCATGCTCTCCTCTCACGCAGGCACGTACCACCACCAGGAATGCAGGAAACCGGGGGGCTCGCCCAGCGTGATGTTCTTCTCCCAGCGGATCTACAGGAGAGGCCGAGTGAGGGGCAGGTCCCCGAGAGGGGCAGGTCCCCGAGAGGGGCGGCGCGGGACATCCTGGCAGTGGACACTCACCTCGGACAGGAAGGTCTGTGCCGACTTCTGGGCCCCCACATGCAGCAGGTATTCGTAGACATACAGCGCGAGCCTGCAGGCAGGGTGGGAGGTGGTCCAGGTTGCTCAGCAGACGGCACCCATGGCAGAGCCCAACACAAGGCCACCATCAGGCTCCCCAGCCAAACCTCCCCTACCCCATACCAGATCCTCAGCACCGCCAATCACAGGAAACAGCTTCAGTGACCTGTGGCAGCCAACTCCTATAGATCCATCAACACCCCACCTAAAGGCCCCTCCCAAGGGCCCCATCCTCATCCTCAGTGTCCAGTGATAACCGTTACTTTCCTTTCCCGTAGCATACTCAAGGAAACAGTAACGGCGACTCTGGGGGGGGGGGAGAGGTGAGGCAGAGGCGTGGCTGGCAGAAGGCAGGGCCGGCAGCGCCACATCCCCGCCACAGGGCCACGGCCACGGCCTGCCTCTCACCTGCTGGGACTCTCTTGCTCCGTGGGCCACACAGCGGGTCAGGTCATCCCACCCAGCCTTCCTTCCCTGGCAGCTCCGATCCCCACCCCGCCCGCCTGCTGGGCACTGCCCCTGGCTCACGTATATGTTCTCTGGGTGTCGCCACAGGGGCATGAGGATAAAGGGACATGCTGGGAGCTGGAGAGACCGGCCTGCGGGGCTCCAGGGGCCTCCCCAGCTGTCCTCACCCTCCCGGGCCGAGGGCCTCATCCTAAAATAATCTGCCTGACTCAGGCCCTGCTCTCCCTCTGGCTTTCCTCTCCACCCGCACATCCCAGCGCGGCCGCCCATCTCATGTCTGTCCCAGGACACGCTTGGGAACAAATGCAGGGGCCCTGCACCCCCAGCCTGGCCCCGGGGCTCCGCCCTTCACCTTGATATTCTTTCTTCACCCATCTGTCCACCTGCCCACCCCATCCCTCCATCCATTTGTCCCCCGTCTGTCCACTGGTCTGTCCTGGTGCAGCGGCACACCGGCCACCCTCCTAGGGTCCATGCTGTGCTCTCACACACACAAGCAGACCAAGAAGAGCCGAGCTGGCAGAGGAGAGGCCTGTGTCCGGATCGGGGTGGCTGGGCTTGCAACTTGTACCATGTGAGCTGCGGGATGGCAGCGTGGCCAGGGTGCCATGACAGCCCAATCCCCCTCCTGACAGCCAAGGAGCTGTGGCCACCAGAGCCTGTGGCCAGAGACTGAGCTGGGGCCCGACAGGATGAGGCAGCTCGGTGATACCCGGATGCTCGCTCCTGACTACTGTGACGTCATCCTCCACCCTCTTCCCACAGCCTGCCCATCGGTGGCCTGACCCTGTGGGGCCCCCAGAGGTGCCCCAGAGCCTCCGCCGGCTCCTCCTCTCGTGCTGGTATTTTCATCCCCCCCCCCAGCCACCAGCTCCCTGGAAGCTCCCCCACATCCAAAGGGGGCCTCAGGAATTGGGTGTCGCGGGTCAGGAGGCTCTCACCAGCACCCCAATCACAAGGCGAGTACAACAGGGAGACCCCATGGACCCCACCACTAGGGTCTCCAGGGTGCTCCACCGTCCCCTCCCCCATCGCGTCTGCCCTCGGCGACCACCTGCCTCCCACCCCAAGGCCTCTGCCTAGGCTGAGCCTCCCACCTCCAGCGTCAACAGTCTGAGGTGATCCTGCCCCACTCACCCTATTGTCTCTTCAGGTTGGGGGAGGGCCCGGCCACAGGTCCTGAGGCCCGCATGGCACCGGCACCGGCACCGGCACCGTCCTGGCTCAGCCCCTCAGCTCCCCAATTCCCTTGCAGCAGAAAGCAAGGCCGGGACAAAGCTCAGCGCCCTTCCTGCTACAAGGGCTGAGGCCTGGAGCGCAGGCCTGGCCTGTGCGGCGTGGACGGCTTCATGTCAGCTGGTTCCCAGGGCCCAAACACCACTGCCACGGCCACCATAATTACGGGGGTCCTGTAAAGGTCACCCCACCAGCACCCCTCAGACAGGCTGCTGGGAGCCGACATAACACTCCAGTCATCGTCTAACCCGTCCCCAGGTCATCATGCCACAGGCCTTTCTCCCTAGGTGTGGCCCTTAAACAGCACGTCGTCACCTGTGGAAGGTGGCTGTCCTGTCGCCACCCTGAAGGCTGTTCAGGGAAGCCACCTCAACTGCTGGGCAGCACCAGGTGGACGTGTGCCCATGGCCAACGCTCACACGCTTCACTTACACAGGGTCCCCGCAGCCAGGCAGACGCCACCCGCCTTGGAGCTGGCTGCCCGCGCCCAGACGTACAGGCCTACAGGGCTCTAGCGGCTGAGGGGACAGAGGACAGGGCACAAGCAGGCCTGGAAGGTGGAGGCCACAACAGGTGAGTCAGGGTACAGGTGGGGTGACCCCTCACCCCGCTCCTCAGAAGAGAAAAGTCAGGGCTGGGCCAGTCAGTGACTGGGACACGAGTCGGAAGTCCTGGACTCTGAAAGGTCAGCCATCCACAGTGAAGTAAACTGAGGCAGGGCCACCTGCCGACCCTCTCTCTGAGGATCCCACAGGAAAGGTGATGACCCTACACAGCCACGTGCTGAGAAGAGGCCTGGTTCCCGGGGCCTCATCGACAGGACCAGCTCCACACAGGCCCCCCCCCCCCCCCCGCCCATCCCAGCTCCCACACAGGACCCCCGCCCCCCCCACCCATCCCAGCTCCCACACAGGACCCCCGCCCCCCCCCATCCCAGCTCCCACACAGGACCCCCGCCCCCCCCCACCCATCCCAGCTCCACACAGGCCCCCCCCCATCCCAGCTCCACACAGGCTCCCCGCCCCCCCATCCCAGCTCCACACAGCCCCCCCCCCCCGCCCATCCCAGCTCCACACAGGCCCCCCGCCCATCCCAGCTCCCACACAGGCCCCCCCCCCGCCCATCCCAGCTCCACACAGGCCCCCCGCCCATCCCAGCTCCCACACAGGCCCCCCCTCATCCCAGCTCCCACACAGGCCCCCCGCCCGCCCATCCCAGCTCCCACACAGGCCCCCCCCATCCCAGCTCCACACAGGCCCCCCGCCCATCCCAGCTCCCATACAGGCCCCCCCCCGCCCATCCCAGCTCCCACACAGGCCCCCCGCCCATCCCAGCTCCCACACAGGCCCCCCCCCCGCCCATCCCAGCTCCCACACAGGCCCCCCCCCCGCCCATCCCAGCTCCCACACAGGCCCCCCCATCCCAGCTCCCACACAGGCCCCCCGCCCATCCCAGCTCCACACAGGCCCCCCGCCCATCCCAAGCCTGGTTGGCCTCTTTGCTGCTCTCTGTGAGGCCCGCAGCCCAGATTCACTGTTTTTTCAGACGGCCTTGCTAAGCAGGTGAGCTTGGATGGGAGATCCTCCTGCCTCAGCCTTCTGTATGCACTTTCAAAAACACAAGCCTCCCTGTGGTCCACACTCAACTTGAGGATGTCTGCTAATCCGCAGCCCAGCCCAGCTCCCTGCCTGCTACCCCAGGGCCTTTGCACACACGGAGCCTGCCGGCCACCATATCCCCCCACCCCCCCCACCTCACCCCCCCCCACTCCCCACCCCCACCCCCCACCCCGCCTACCTTGAGGGCCCTTGCTTTCTGAATGCGCGTGTCCTCTCACACAGACCCCCCACCCCGCCTCATCACCTCCCCAACAGCACAGGATTGACTGTGTGAACTAGTCCCCAGGCTGGGCACCCACCAGGTGTGGGGACCCAGGCTGACAGCCCTCCCACATGGGCACTGATGCCAGGATGGGTCACTGAGTTTACAAATGAGGCCTGAGGGGCAGCCTTACATGGCACCCGCAGTGACCCGACAGGGTGACCTGTGCCGGGCAGCACAGCCTCTGGGTGGCCAGCCACGTTCCCACGCAGGCCTCTGCACACTCACTCACCTCCAGTGTGAGTGCTGGGCCCCCAGCACACTTCAAATGTTCGAATCTTCACCCACTCCCCTGCGTGAGCACCCAGGGAAGGAAAGCCAGCCCAGGTGGGTGCCCACTGGAAGCTTGTCCCCCTGGGCCACTGTGTGTCCAACACAGGGCACCGAGAGCCAGAACCACCCTGGCCCACCGGGGCTGCCGGGTGCCGGAGGCTGCACCCTTCCCTCCTGCCCTGTGCCCACGCCTTTGCCCACAAGTGACGGTGGAGTTCCGCTCAGGTCACACATGCCCGTGCCAATCTCACGCTCTCCAACACCTCACGTGGCCCTGGGGTCCCTCCGGGAATCCGCAGCCACAGCGAACCCTAGGAGTCCCGTTTCAAATCTCCAGCTTGGGGCTTGCATGCACGGGACTCCTGCAGCCCCCACGAGCCCCATGGTCTCACAGGCCGCCCCCAGTGCTCACGCCTGTCGGGTCTGTGTGACCCCAGAACCATCGAGGTCTCTCTCGCACCCCTCAGATGCTGTGCCTGCCGGGGCGTCCTGTGACCGCTCTCATGCACGTCCTGCTCTCCCGCTACACCATGGACTCCTTAGAGCTCAGTCCTCCGACCCCGCACCCCATCCACGGCCGTGTGATCCCAGCTCCCCTTTGGGGTCCTGTCTGACCCCTTGATCTCCTGTCCCCTCAAGTGTCCTGAGACCCCAGGCCCCCCGGGCTCTCCCACGCTGCCATGCCCTCTGTATTTCACGTGACCCTGAGCCCCTGGGACTCGCGTGCCCCAATATATTCCGTCCTTTGTGTCTCCCGTGACCCCAAGAGAGCCTCAGGTCTCGCACGCCCACAGTCACCCACCCTGGAGGTCTCGCATGACCCCACGAGCCCCTTGACCTCGTGTGTACCCCTGAAATCCCGCTCCATTCTGATCTCCAGCAACTCCACGAGCCCTCTGGATCTCGTGTGTCCCCCTGAAATCCCGCACCCTTCTGCTCTCGCGTGACACCACGGCCCCCGGTCCTGCGTGGCCCCCGCGCCGCGCACTCACTTCTCGCGCGCCTGGCCGTCCGAGGGCGCGCAGCCCTTGCCCGCTTTGCCGTACATGCTCCGCACCTGTCAGGCGCGCGTGGCCATCGCTGCCCGCGCCCCGGGCCCCGCAGCCATGTCCGCGCGGGAGCTGCGGCCGCGGGTGGGTTCTAGCAGCGCTGCCCTCCGCGGGCTGTTCCGGGAAGCGCGCCACCGCCGCCGCGCGCTCCCGCCGCTCTTAAAGCGGCAACGGCGGGCGCGCGGGTGGGCCCAGCGCTGGGAGCGCGCACGCGCAGAGCCGCGGGGGCGGCACTGCCCACCACCAGGTTGCGCGCGACTTAGCAGCGGCTGCTGTGCCTCTCGCAGACACCCACGCGGGAGACACGCTCTAGAGCTGCCATGCCTGAAAATCGGGAAGCTGAGGCAGGAGGATGACTGCGAGTTCCAGGCCCACCAAGGCTGTGGAGCGAGACTCCCAGTTGCACAGATTCGCGGGGCTGTGGGTGTCTCGGCCTCCACTCGGGACATGCACCGGTCTCCTGACCTCAGAGTGCATGCGTCCACGACGTTCTGCACCTCGGACACACGCGGCGAGCCCACATGCAGCGCGGCCAGCTGTGAGGAGTTCCAGCTTTTTCTTTTGAGAGGGTTTCATAGCTCAGGCTGGCCTCGAACTAATCAAGCAGCGGAGGACGCGACCTTGAACTTTTGATCCTGCCTCAGCCTCCTGCTGCTGAGATGACAGGCGTGCTCTGGCTAGCCTGGGTGGCGTGCTGTGGATGGAACCCGGGGCTTTGTGCGTGCCAGCGCTGGACCAACTGAGCCCCAGGCCGACCACATTTTGTTTTTCTCAGAGGCAGACCTCTGAGTTCGATGCCAGCCTGTTCTACATGGCGAGTTACGGGACAAAAGGATGCAAAGTGAGACCCGGTCTCAGAAGTCGGATCCAAACAAAACAATGTCTCATGTAGCCCAGGCTGTCCTCCAACTCCCTGTGTCACTAAGGCTATCACTGAACTGGTGATCCTCCTGCCTCCACCTCTGGAGTACCGGGGTGGCACGCGTGCTCGCTGGGCCGAGGGCGTGCTTCCCCCTCCGCCCGCGCGCACGCGCACATGCATAACACGCGGGCACCGTGAGCGCACGTGTGGTCCTGGCACATGGGAGTCAGGAGGCGTGCAGGCGAATGCTCGCTGTCCCTGCAAGTGTCCCCGGCTGGGCAGCGACGGTTTTGGGGGGACAAGTAGGAGATTGCCCCAAGTATGTCTTCAGCTCCTGGAACCTTGCAGGGCGCAGTCACGGGCGCAGGTTTCCTGTTGGACGGGGGGGGGGGGGGGGGCAGTGTGACAGCCTGCAGGTCACCGTGGCTCTGTGTCGTGCGCGGTGTCCCGGATGCAGGCAGATCCCCTTGCCCGGGCCTCCCCGCCCCCACCCTGGCCGGCGGGCGGGAAGCCGAGACGTGGAGGTTCCAGGAGCGCAGGAAAGGCTGCCCAGGCGCGCCCCGCCTCCTCCCCCAGGGCTCAGCTGGGCGGACGCCGGCCTTTCCCATTTCCTGCCAGGCCCGCCGCCCCCTCCCCCAGCTTCCTCTCCCCGCCGCGGGGCTGGCGACTGTTGGGTGCCTGCAAGGCCGTCGGGGAGCCTGGGCCCCCGAGGACCGCAGAGCTTTGCAGCCTCTGCTCTTGGCGAGGTACAAAGAGGGTGCGAGTACCCGGATGCACAGGTTCCTTCCACCGTCATCTGTGTCCCCAAGGCCCAGCGCTGCCCAGGCGCCCGGTGTCCCCTTCCTCAGCCCCAGATCTTGGAATAAGTGTCTTCGCCCACCCCCGGAGCCATATATTGAGCGCCTGCTGTCTACCGGGCTCTGGGGACCCAGTGGGGACACTTTGCTACGACTCCTGGAGCAGAGAGTCCGCTGCGGAAAACTGGCGACACGAGCTGGGCAGAGGGAGGGGGGACCGGCGGCGGCGAGGCCTGCGGGGCTCCCGGAGGAGGGCGGAGGCGGACGCAGGAAGGAGGGAGCCGCGAGGCGGGGGCGCCCGCAGACCTGCAGGCAGCCGGGGAGGCTCTGCGGGCGGGAGCCGCTGCGCCGTCGTCATGGCAACCGCGGCGCTCCCAAACACAGCTCGCGGAGCCGGGGGAGCGGAGCGCGCAGGACACACACACCCAGCTCGGGCCTGGCCAGGGGCCCGCCCGAGTGGGAGAGAGGAAGGACGGGAAGGAGCGCTCAGGGGTCACCGCCAGTGCAGCGGCCCTGGGGTGCCGGAGGCCGCGGAGCGGGGAGAGGCTAAGGACCGAGCCGCGGCCCGGCCGTCCGCACGGGTGGGTGAGATTTATTTCAAGAGCCACGGGAGAGGCTGGTGCTGGACTTAGAAAACCGTTCCCTAGGGCCGGCGAGATGGCTCAGCCGGTAAAGGCGCTTGCCACCAAGCTTGGCGACCCGAGTTCACCCCCCGGGACCCATATGGTGGGATGTGCTGGCTAGTCTTGTGACTTCCACGCGCACAGTGGCACCTGTGCTCACACACAGACACAGGAAGTAAGTATTCGTCAAATAAAGCGATTCCCTTAAGTAGTGACGCGGCGACGCGCGGCAGGCGTTCGAAGCCTGATCTCTCGGGCCTCGTAGGGATCAGATCGCCTGCTTCGCCAAGCGGGCCGGGCTCTGCAAACTGGACCCTGCTCCCCAAAGCACGCGGAGGGCCTGGCCTGCGAGCCTGGCTCACAGGAGAGTCGGACCCAGGAGGCTAAATCCTGTTTCTTGAACCTCCTGCCGCGGCAGCCGGGTCCGGCAGGAGAGCGGGCTCCGCCGCGACCCCGTGCGGAGGGCAGCGGCACTGCAGGGCGCTCCTGCCTCCTCCCCCTGCCTGCTCCCCCCTGCGCCCTGTCCCCCAGCCTTCCCCGCCCCCTCTAGATTTCCACAAGCGCCTTGGTTGTCGCTATAACTGACAGCTGGTGCACCCCACGCCCGGGCCACAGCGCAGAGGAGCGGAACCGTGTGGACCCCGCGCCCGCACCCGCCGGCCACGGCCCCGCCCCAGCTGTGCGTAGGAGGCGGCACAGCTGGAGCGCGGCTGTACTCGGAGACGGTTTCCTCTCCGCAGCTGTAATTATGGGTAATTTTCTAAGTGCAACACAAAAATTAAAACCCAAACACCACCGGGAAGGGCGCAGCCGCAGCTGCTGCACGCGATGAGCTCGCGCTGCAGTGGGGCTTGGGCCTGGGGTAGAGGGAGGACGGAGACCTAGGGCGGCCTGTCCATCAGCCTCTCGGGGATCGAAGTACTGTGGACAGGAACCTGTGTGAGCCGCGGTGTGGCCCCGTTCAGGTGCCCAGCGGCCCCTCTGCCTTCTCGGAGCCACTGGGTCAGGCCCCGGCCAGCGAGCGGCGGGGGAGGACGCCGAAGGGGTCGCCCTCGCCGGACCGCAGCCCAGCGGGCGGGCTTCTCCTGGGGCTCCCACTGCGGGGCAGGGAGACCCTTCTGATGTGAGCTGCTGCACTGCAAGACCGACCCCGGCGTCCGTTCCACCTGACCTCGGATCCTCACTTCAGCCCCCGGCACAGGGCTTCACTGCTGAGCTGGGTCCTCCCGGCAGTGTTGGTACAGTTTGTTCTGGGAAGAAAAGGCGAGGGTCATAGTGACAAAGCAACCTGCCTGAGGATGCACAGCAGGGGCCGGACACCGGATGCTCCTTTAGGGGAGTGTTGGTAATGCATGCCCCCCTCACATCCTCTCATTTCGTGTGAGAAGCCTCAGCAAGTATTTGCTGGGCAGAACCAGCACCGCTTCTCTCCTGAGCCCCGAGGGGCCTGGGTTTCCTCAAGACTGGCGCGTTTCCTGCTCCCTCAAAACAGCTGTGGTTCCAGATGCGGCCAAGCGATGGCAGCAGAGAAAGGCGCGGGCCGCCAAAGGGACCCTTGGCCTCGCGCATGCGCCCACGTGGGCTCCCAAACACATTTACATATTTATGCCAAACTGAGAGGTTGCTTAGGTCTCTGGAATGCGCCATCTCCTACCTCAGGTTATAAGAGCTGGGATCGCAAGCCAGCCAGCGCCACCAACCTGGCTTAATTAGGTGTCTTCGGAGGCTGGAGAGATGCCTCAGTGGTTAAGAGCGCTGGCTGTTCTTATAGAGGACCTGGGTTCAAGTCACCACCCACCCGTGATGGCTCATAACTGTTGTTAATTCCAAAGACGGGAGGAGAAAGACCACTGACCCGGACCATCATAGCCAAATTAATTAAAGCAATGAATTAAAACAAGATTTCTATTCCTGTGCACAGGCTGCCTCCCCTCAGGCGGGGTTGCAGAGGTCAGCGCTGGATGTGTGGAAGACAAAGTTCTTACAGCTCAGGGGTGGGGGACATGATCCCCATCCTGGAACAGGCAGTACAGATCCGTTTGTAGTTAAGGTTACAGGTGGGGCACAGGGCGATCCTTGAGAAACAGGTTTAATTATAGCAGGAATGGACCTACTTTGTCTTTCCCATAAGATGGATTTTAAGCCCAAGATGGAGGCAGGCTGCCCTTCATTCCTCCCATCTCTTACATGACAGGGACTTGGCATTCTTCATCTGCAGGACTTGGGGGACACAAAATTTGTAATGCAGCAAAAGATGCAATGCTCATCCATAATTATACCTGTTTGCTTAGCATAGAGAGAACAAACATTTTAAGGCCATATAATCTTGGTATGCCAATGAGCTCTACATGTAGCCATGTAGTCCCCTTTGCCAGGGAGTTTCCTTGCAGCTAATATTCCAGCCCTTTGTTGAGGACAAGGTGACATATTCTCGCTGAAATCAGGATGCTGTTGTCAGGACCCAGGAAGGCTGGAATGTTAGTCAAAGGCCAGGAGGGGATGGGGGCAATGGAGCATTCGTCAGAAGCATCTGGTAACCAACCCAGTTGAAGAGACAGGGACCAATCACATCAGCTTTCAGTAATCCCAGGGCTCTCCAGTTTTGCAGGACTACCTGGGGCTAGCATGGCAGAGATCACCTTCGGAGCAGTTCATAGTCCTCAGCTGATTCTGGATGGTGTCTGTCAGCCGAGGGGAACCCTGCAGGGGCAGAAGGTAAAGCTAGAGAATCTAGAGGAAAATCTTACATTCAGAGCTTCCCCTCGAGAGTAGGTGGTAGGCAGAGAAGCTTGGCTCTTGATTGAGTGCTTACCTGGTTGCTGTGAGGGGTGGATCCAAGTCTGAGGACTCTCTCGACTCCCTGAAGCTTACATTACCATTGTAATTTGTATTGAAATCCAGAATAGCTCACAGGTGTCTGTAAACAGCTGGAGTAGACTTACACCCATGAGTCGTATCAAAACCTATGGCTTTGGGTTAAAAAGTATGAACATTGTTTTCTCTGTCCAGAGGGCTGGATACAGATTGGACAGAGATGTTATAGCATGAAGAGAAGTATCTTTAGGTCTATATTTAGAAGACAACCAGAGGAAACTTAAATCTTGAGCTTGTGACTGGTAATAGTGGTTAGTGTCACCACGTTATCAGAACTCCATTGAGTACCAGGATCTCGCTCTGTAGCCCAGGCTGGCCTCAACTCAGAGATCCACCTGCCTCTGCCTCCCGAGTGCCTGTGCCACCACCACCCAGCTAAGTTTGAATTTTTGAAATCTTGGCATAACAATAGCATAGAGTAATTTGTGTTTATATACCTTAAATTATTTTTAGAGCCTTGTAATTTATTTAGATTTTTATATCAGATGTTTTTAACTTAAATTATTTTTATATCTCTATAATTTATATAAACTTTAAAGTCTTCTACCCAGTTATTTACCGTTAGACAGATATAAATGGTTGATTACTGAGAACATTGCAAGACAAGTTCCTTTAAACAATAACAGTTATGCCGAAACCTGTGTATCCTTCCACATGAAGCCTGTTAGTAAAGCAAGCCTGTGTGAGTTTGCCTTTTTATCGGGTGACCTAATAGATCTAGAAAGGTAAGGCCTGTTTTTGTTTGTTTGTTTGTTTGGTTGGTTGGTTGGTTGGTTGGTTTTGTTTTGTTTCTTTTTTTCCGGTTTTTTGAGACAGGGTTACTCTGTGTAGCTTTGGAGCCTTTCCTGGATCTCACTCTGTAGACCAGGCTGGCCTTGAACTCACAGAGATCCACCTGCCTCTGCCTCCCAAGTGCTGGGATTAAAGGTGTGTGCCACCATATGAAATGCATCCACCAGGCAGCTGCTGCTAAGTTGATGAAGCCAGAGTTAGTCGTCAGCAACATCAGAGATCTTTTTTTTTTTTTTTGGTTTTTCGAGACAGGGTTTCTCTGTGTAGCTTTGCGCCTGTCCTGGAACTCACTTGGTAGCCCAGGCTGGCCTCGAACTCACAGAGATCCTCCTGCCTCTGCCTCCCGAGTGCTGGGATTAAAGGCGTGTGCCACCACCGCCCAGCAACATCAGAGATCTTAGAAGCATCAATTAAATGTTAGACTTACCCAATACCTAGATGGTCGCACTAGGCTCTGGTGGTCTCAGTGGCTTCCTTGGGGACAGTAGTGGTAAGTCCTCAGCTGTCATACAGGACAGCATTAACTCTTCAGCTGCTGCACAGGACAGCATAGGCCTTTGGTTGCCAAACCCGGGCCTGAGAGATGTTCCTGTAGAGAAGGAACTTGGGGACTTTACTGTGAAAAAGCAGAATAGAGCAATCACTCCAACAGGGTCCACAGTTTGTGCAGGGACTGGGCGGCAGGCAAGGCATGGGGCAATTCTGCCCAGTGGTTAGCATCGCCACAGTCCAGGTGCAGTCACTGTGCCCTGTCTGTCTTCTTTGGAGACGTAGGGATGCTGCCAGGAGCTGGGACCTCTGTCTGTCATAGTCAGCTTTTTCCATTAAACACTTGAAATGCCACATTCAGCAGATCTTTGAAAAGTTGAGGGTTATCTATTAAGTGTACCTGATTTCAAATAAACCTTGTTTTTTAGTAACTTGTTGTAGGTTCAACCTTGAGAGCATATTATAGGAGGATACGTAAAGCTTGTCTCCCCACTCCCAGAAATGAATTACATTTTTAAAAATTTTGGTCATTTATAAGGTGACTATTACTCGTCTTAATCACCTTTAACAGTTTATAATAAGCTAGTCACTTATATAAGATTAGGATTTTATTCCTGTTAAGTTTAGCCTGAAAATTACTACAAGTCTTTTTTTTGGGGGGGGAAGGGGGATGGTTTTTGAAGACAGGATTTTTCTGTGAAGCCCTGGCTATCCTAGAACTTGCTCTGTAGCACAGGCTGGCCTCAAACTCACAGAGATCTGCCAGCCTCTGCCTTCTAAGTGCTGGGATTAAAGGTGTGTGCCACCACCACGCAGCTGAAAATTACAATTCTTGAGTTGAAGTTCTTTTAGTATGAGTATAAAACTTTAAATCTTAAATACAACCCATAGGGAGACTGGCAACTTTATTTTCCTAGTCCTTACATAGTACACCATTGCAGAATAACAGCCACGAGCTAGGTAGGATTTCCAGGCGGAGAGGACGCTGGGCAGAGAAGGCAGAGACGCCAGCAGACAGAGCAAGTGGCATGGGCAGTGTGGGGATGAGGTGAAGCCATGAGACAGGTAAATGTTGACAGAAATGGGCTAAGTTATAAGAGCTAGTTAGAAACAAGCCTAAGCGACGGCCAATCTTTCATAACTAATATGTCTCTGTGTTATTTTTTTCTGAGCTGGCATCCCAAAGAAAAGCCTTCTACATATGTACATATATGTCACCCAACATGGGCACCAGGTGAAGCATTTATGAGATTTATCTGATTATTCTTTGTCAATATAAACTCAGGAGTCAGATATCGAGAAAATGATGAGAGAAGTGGTGGAGAAGCAACCAATGGTGTCCCTCTCTCTCTCTCTGTCTGTCTGTCTGTCTCTCCCTCTCTCTCTCTCTCTCCCTCCCTCCCTCCCTCCCTCCCTCCCTCCCTCCCCCTCCCTCCCTCCCTCCCTCCCTCCCTCCCTCCCTCCCTCCCTCCCTCCCTCTCTCTCTCTCTCTCTCTCTCTCTCTCTCTCTCTCTCTCTCTCCTATTAATTCCTGTGTCTACCTGTCCCCAGTGCAAGTGTTACTGCTCTGGAGGGAAAGTCTCCTGGCTGTCCGTACCCACAGCGCTGTTCTGGTGGGCGATGGTTTCCCTCTCAGGAACGTAGCAGCTCTGCTCCTGCTCCAGTGAACGTTGTTACTTCTCTGCCTTGCTCCATTCTGGCAAAAGAAGGTCATTACCCAAATATCATTCAAGAGACTTATTAGGAGGGAGGAATCCAGGAGAGTGGCTGCCTCTGCCAGGGTGGACAAAGGCAGCTGCCAACTGAACAGGCACAGGGTTTATACAGAGCTTCTTAGCGGCAGAGTTTTTCCAGGGTTAAGATTTTCAGGGTTAGACAAACTCAGAGATTGGCTAGATTTCATGCTCATGAATTGATTGGTTTTCCTGCTCAATTGGTCAGGGGCAGAGAGTTTCTTTGGCTGGCCCTTTTACCCTATACTCAGTCCTCCCAAACCTCTATGGATAATTTTGGTCAGCTCGTAGCTAGCTCTGCCCTCTGATTCAAAGCAAATTTTATCAACAGTCTTGGGAGCATCAGAATGCTATCAAAATATCACACAACAGAAGAATGCACACAGACAAGCAAAACATAGACACAGCAGAGTAGCATTCAGAGTTTCGCCGTTTGATCAAAGAAATTTTCTTAACAAATAGGAGGCTTATTTTCCATTGCCTCCCAACATAAGCCCAGTGCCAGGAACCCACTGGAGGCTTCTTTTATTCTTTTTAAAGATTTATTTATTTATTATGTATACAGTATTCTGTCTGCATGTGTCCCTGCAGGCCAGAAGAGGGCGCCAGATCTCATTACAGATGGCTGTGAGTCACCATGTGGTTGCTGGGAATTGAACTCAGGACCTCTGGAAGAACAGCCAGTGTTCTTAACCTCTGAGCCATCTCTCCAGCCCACACTGGAGGCAGAGGCAGGTGGATCTCTGTGAATTCAAGGCCAGCTTGGCCTACAGAGCAAGTTCAGGACAACCAGGGCTACACAGAGAAACCCTGTCTCGAAAAACCAAAATAAATAAATAGAAGCTTCCATGACTTACCGGAGGAGGCCTCTCAAAGAGAGAAGAAGATGGTTACTGTTTTCCTTGTTTTGATGCAGCTGTTCACCTAGGCAGTCTGACAAGCTGAAGGCATGCCTCGGGAATTTGGAATATCCCATGGTATGCAACCCCTGAGTAGCAGCTCCTTAGGCCCAGAGGGCCAGAGGTAAGGGTGTGGCTTCTGACCTTCTGAATTTGGGCTCTTGTCTTGATCTCGCTGGGGCCTCTAAATGTTAATCCCAAAGATGTGCCGAGAAAGACCACTAACCTAGATCATCATGACCAAATTAATTAAAACTTGCTCTGTAGACCAGGCTGGCTTCAAACTCAGAGATTTGCCTGCCTTGTCCTCCTGAGTGCTGAGATTAAAGGCGTATGCCAACACTGTCTGGCTTAAAGCAAGATTTTTATTCCTGTACACAGGCTGCCTCCCTCTAAGGCGGGGTTGCAGAGGTCAGCACTGGATGTGTGGAAGACAAAGCTCTTATAGCTCAGAGGAAGTTCTGGGGGATGTCTTTCTGTGCGCTGTGAATATATGTTGTTCCAAATGGTTAACACGCTGCTTTGGTCTATGGCAAGACAGCTTACAGGCAGGCAGGAAATCTAAGCAGAGAGGATTCCTAAGAGACAGGTGGGGAGAGGAGACGCCAGCTGACCTGTAACTCCACAGCCACATGGCAACAAACAAATGAATTGAAATGGGTTAATTTAAGGCGAAAGAGCTACCTAACAAAAGCCTGAGCCATAGGCCATACAGTTCATGATTAATATAAGCCTCTGTGTGTTTACTTGGGACGGAGTGGCTGCCAGCCAGGCCAGACACAGGAAAACTTGCAACTACAGGTAGGGGGTTTCTAATTGGGGGAAACAGGTGGGGTTACAGGAGCGGAAGATGAACAAAACAAGTTAGCCCTCCTGAAGCAAAGTTCATAGTTGTAACAAGGTAGCCGCAGGTGCTCATATAGGCCTTTGAAACAGAGGTCGGGTTGCAAGATGGTTATAAATAACATTTAGAAACAAAGACACAATTTCCATCCTGGAACAGGCAGTACAGAACCCTTTGTAGTTAAGGTCACAAGTGGGGCATAGGGCAGTCCTTGAGAAGAAGAAATTTAATCATAAACGGGAATGAGCCTAGTTGTCTTTACTCTGATGACTTTAAGCTCAAGTTGGAGGCAGGCTGGTTCTTCCCTCTCTGTAATTCCACTTCCAGGGCATCCAGCAGCTTCACACAGACTTATGTACAAGCAAAACACCAGTGCACAGGAAATAAAATCAGCTGCTTTACTAGGAGAGCACGCCAGCCAATCGGTGGAGATTTGGCTGCATCTGGTAGGTGCTCAATAAATGCTGCTTCTTCCCAGACATACAGCACCATCTAGGGCTGGGGCGTGGCTTAGGTAAATTGCTTGCCCAGCGTGGCCAGGCCCTGGATTCCACCCCAGCACACACACTTGTTACCTGTTAACTAAAGTTGGTGGGGGGCACCTACATCCCACATTTTGCCGACTGACTGGTCAGAATTTCAGTGATTGCGGACAGTGGAATGCAGCAGGTCTGGAGTTTAGTTATCCTAAGCTACAACAGCCCGTAAATGTCAATGTCCCTTCTGTGTGTGACTGACAGGTAAATCCTTCTGTATGGCACAAACTGGGCCCTAGAATCCACTAACCAAAGACTCAGGAGCAATGTGTGGCTGGAGAGACGGTTCAGCCATTAAAATCAGTTGCTGATCTCACGAGGAACCGAGTTCTGTTCCAGCCTCCAGTGGCTCACGATGGCGGGAAACTCGGGGCTTCCTGGTGCTCACACATGCACTCACCCTCTCACACACATACATTAAAAAAAAGTTTTTGAAAGGCTGAGGGCCACGGAAGCCTGTAATAATCGTGAAAGGCTTTGCTTTCCCAGGGGTAGGAACACTTGGCAAACTTCTGGATCCAGGCAGCAGCATCATGGCCTCTGCTCAGATGTGCTCAGACCTTCTCTGTGGTTACAGAAACTAAAAAGTCAGTCAAGCAGCCCGGGCCTCAGTTTCTGTAGCAGACTTTCTTGGATTGCCACCATGACATGGAGACTTATTATTAATTATAAATACTCAGCCTTAGCCTGGGCTTGTTTCTAGCTAGTTTTTTTTTTTTTTTACTTAAATTAACCCATTTCTATTAATCTATGTGCTGCCAAAGGCTCGCTTGCCTCATCTGCGTACTGTCCATCCTGCTTTCCTTCTTCCTCTGTGTCTGTCTGTCTGGATCCCCTTTTCTCTCTGCCTGCCAGCCCCCGCCTATCGCTTCTCTGCTTAGCTCTTGGCCACTCAGCTTTTCATTCGACCAATCAGGTGCCTTAGGCAGGCAATGCGAAACAGCAACACATTTTTATGTCATTAAACAAAGGCAGCATGAACAAGTGCAACACATCTTTACAAATATTCTATTCCACAACACGTTTCCCCATCTGTGAAATGGGCATAATGTTACTACTCTATGTAAGGAAAAGGGGCTGGCTAGAGAAACCCACCCTGACCCTGGAGCCCAGAATTAGGGAAGGATGGCTCAGATAAGGCCAGTGAGAGAAACACAGTTTAGCTCAAATCAGAGCCATCTCTGCCCCTGTCCAACTGACTTGTGAAATCAACCAATCACAGAGCAGGACAGCAGAATCCTGGCCCTAGGGCCCAGGACCAGGGAAAGAAACACAGCCTGTGTTTGGGACCTGGGCCAGAGAAATGGACCAAGGAAACATGCCCTGACTCTGAAACCAGTACCAAAGAAACGCTCTTGGCCCCTAGAATCAGAGTCAGTGAAAGAAATGTGCCCTGGCCTTAGAGGTAGTGTCAAAAAGTCAAGAAAGGCCAGTGAAAGAAACACAGTTTGGCCCTGAAATCAGGGCCATCTCTGCCCCTTGCTCACAAAACTGGCCAATCCCTGGGCAGAAAATAAACTAACCAATCACAGTTGACTCCGCCCCCTAGACATCCTATATAAACCGCCCTGCCCAGTCAGTTTTGAGCTGTTCTCTCCACCCTGGTAGAGGCAGCTACTCTCCTGGACTTCTCCCTCCCAAATAAACCTCTTTCTCAAAAGAGTATTGGGTGAAGACCTTCATTGACTGGTGAACAGAAGAACCTTGCTGGGACGTCCCATAGTGGACTGACTAAGAGCTGGTAACACTGAGTCAGAGATTGTGGCTCTCCAGGAGAGGAGCAGCATTGCTGTGTCCTGCGGGGAAACCATCCCCCATCATACCATCATAACTTCCCAAAGAGTCAGGATACCCTGACTTTCCCGAAGAGTCAGGGTACCCTTCCTTGCTGAAGCAGTTCCAGGCCTGACTCTCCCGAGAAGTCAGAAAACCTTCCTTTCCAAGGTTAGGCTGTTTCTTTGCAGTCTCAGCCATCAGAGCTGTGCTAAACAGCTTCAGGTGTCCGGGACACCCTCAGGGCAGAGCTCTTGTTCTGAGTAGCTCTGAGGTGTCCGGGATACCTCGCCCTCTAGGGCTGAACTGTCTCCTTACAGTTTCAGCCATCAATTTGCTTACATTTGGTGCTGAAACCCAGGACACCAAACCCAGAGTTTTTGCAGTTTACTTACTCTCTCTAGGATTCTAGGCAGGGGCTGCACCCTGAGTCATGCTCCCAACCCCTCATTGGGGCATCCCAGTCTCCTTATGTAGCCCAGGCTGGCCTGTCAAGCATGGGCAGCAGTGACCAGACAGAAAGTCCTGCTGTCCTAGGTCCTCAGTGGTGAGTGTGGCCATGTTCTTGTGGTTCAGGGCTTTCTCTAAAACGCCCTGGACCAGGGATCCCCATGGACTCCCAGGTAGAAATGCAGTTGGGGCCATGATGTGTCGACCACCCTGGCTTCCATCATGCCTATTTTATTGTCTGTTTGTTAGTTTTTGTTTTTGTTTTTCGAGACAGGGTTTCTCTGTGTAGCTTTGGAACCTTTCCTGGAACTCGCTTTGTAGCCCAGGCTAGCCTCGAACTCACAGAGATCCTCCTGCCTCTGCCTCCTGAGTGCTGGAATTAAAGGCGTGCGCCACCACCGCCCGGCCGCCTGTTTTCTCTGTAAGCGGCTTCTATAATTCTGTGGCGTTTCTGCAGACACTAGGGCCGGCAGAGAAAACCCTGTTCAACACGACACAGGGACCGGTTTCTGGAGTCTGACTCTGGGTGACCGACTGTAGCTATATTGAAGTACTGCACAATTTTGGGGGAAAGTGTCCTGAAGATGATTGACTCCGTCCCGTGTGCACAACAGCGCTTGAGACTTGTTTACAATGAAGCTCTTTACAAAGCACATATGGCCTCCTCCGTGAGGATGGGTCTGTTGGCTCAGAAACAAAATGCTCGAGAGAAGGGTGTAGGGATAATGACTGAAATCAACTCCTCGGAGTGTGAGCGACCAGCGCTTCAGACGGCGCAGGTCCCGGGACCTTAACTACCTCCACTCGAAGCTTTCTGGGTGGAAGACAGCCCTGCTGTTGAACATTCCTGGTTTCCCTAGAGTTTACCTGTGAGCACAAGGCCCTGGTACCCAACCCTGGGGAGGCAGAGGCAGGAGGATGACACTTCTGAGGCAATCTAAGCTACACTGGCTGAATAGCTAAAAACCTTTGTGCAGAATCCTTTAACTCTAAATTCTTTCAGAACCAAAAACTGGGTTTGCAGGACACAGTGGGAGCTTCCTCCCAGGCGGGACGCAGCCAGCGTTTGCTCTCAGTGTCCCTGGGCACCTAGTACATCACCTGTCACCTGCTGTGGTCTTTGTTTGCCCTCCCCTTCCTGTGGACAAGAGTGGATTGCGCTCATTGCAGAGAGTCCTCGCGGCCCCTGTGGCCATCACAAGGAGGGTGGGCAGATCCGTGGTGTCAGCCTGGAGGGAGAGGCAGCGGGGGACTGACCCCGGAGGCTGAGGGGACTGGGGGTCCCAGGACAGGAGCTCAAGGGGTTTGGGGATAGCAGGGCTCGATTGTGGGGGTCATATATTGGGGATCTCAGTGCTGAGAGCTCCGTGTCTGTGTCACTGTCTCTAAGGGTCTTGGGAGCTGTGTGTGTCTGTGCATGTGCGCATGCGTGTGTGCATGTGTGTGCGCGTGCGTGTGCATGTGCACGTGTGTGTGTGTGTGTGTGTGTGTATGTCTGTGCGTGTGCGTGTCTGTGTGCGTGCGTGTGTGTCACTGGCATTTGGGAAGGTCAGGGGATCTCCCGATAGCTCTGAAGGTATTTTGGGGCATCTCTGAGCACACATGGCTGCTGGGCTACCCCTGAAGGTCTGGGGATCGCTGAGTGTGGAGGACAGCTGTGAGCTGCTTGTGGTGACACTGGGGATTCTGTGGCCTGGCCCTGCCTGTGCCACACCCAGTCTCCCAACTGTGAGGACCAGCTGCGGGGGCGGGGGGGGGGCTCCTTGTCTAGCTGAACTTTTTATTGTGCTCAGCACACACAGACACACACAGACACATAAACATACACATACATACACACAGACACATGAACATACACACACATACACATACACATAGACACAGACACACACATACACACAGACACACACATACACACACATACATACACATATACACACACATACACACATAGACACAGACACATACACACATACACACATATACACATACATACACACACAGACACACACACATACACACACACACATACACACACACACATACACATAGACACAGACACACACATACACACAGACACACACATACACACAGATACACACAGACACATAAACATACACACACATACACACAGACACACACATACACAGACACATACACATAGACACACACATAGACACACATACACACAGACACACACACACAGACACATAAACATACACACACATATACATACACACAGACACAGACACACACATGCACACAGACACACACACACACAAATTAAATAAGTGAAATAATAATAAAGAAGCGAGCAGCATTTCCCACATCCACTCTGCTGTGTGTCTGTCCTCAATGCTTCCAGGAGACTCCACTTCCCGGGAAGAGCCCCGATGTCGTGAGCAGACCTGAGGCTGCTAGCGCCTGGGGTGGGTGTGCTCATGTCACTGTGACTGACATCTGTCACTCAGGGTCACGAGTTCCTGCCATGGGCATCATGTGACAGGGATGCGACTCCAGATTGCTCTGCAGCAAGCTCTCTCCACGGCTGAGCATCCTCTGCACGGGGCTCCGGGCCTGGCCACCCTGTCACCGACCCGCAGCGTGGGACTCCTGTGTCCCCTGACCCTGCAGGGCCTTGCCTCTGAGTGGGCAGAGTCCACGGGACTCCGACCCACGACCTCACACAGCCTTGGCCGCTTCCCCTTCCTGTCAGCGACCTGCTGGGTCGGTTCCTTCAGACAGACAGCCCTCACACCAGGACACCCTCCCTCCCCTGTGCACAGGCCAGCCCGGCTCCCACGGGCCCTCGGGTCCTGGGGTTTACACCTGTGCCCCGTGAGAGGCCAGCTCCTCGGCTCCTCAGGCCACAGGACCTTAGCTCCTGACGTCCTGTTCGGGAACTGCTCTGGCTGCCTGTCAAGTTTGTTTATCAGCGATGTCCCCTCCCCTGGCAGGCGCTAAAGCTCCCCTTCAACAGGCGCACAGACTTCCACAGACTTCCACTGCGCCTCTGTGCAACGGTGGAAAACTAAGGACAGGGTTTAAGAATCCTTGGGAAACTCCTAGCCATGTGTTGAAGCCCCAGCGTTAATGTCCCCTCCTCTAGGATGCCTCGCAGGATCCTGTCCCTTTTCTGGGCCTGTCCTGACTCCATGGTGTGTGTGTGTGTCTGTGTCACTGTCCAGCTCTGTCCTTTCCCAGGACCAGATGGCCCTGAGTACCTGCCCAGGGCCGAGGCATCCGTAGCGATTGTTGTTGAGTGAATATTTGCAGAGCCCAGCAGAGGTCAGGAAGCGGGTGGGGAAGCTGCGGGCCAGGGAGCACAGGGTGAGGTCACTGGCTTCCAGCAAGGGAGAAGTGGGGCAGGGCGGCCCCTCCCCCTGAGAGCCCGAGGCTGCGCAGGGCCGGTCTCCGGCCTCCTGTCCCCTCCGCTGTTCCTCTTCTCCCAGGCTCGGGGCCAGAGGTGGAGAGCGCGGGGTCGTGGCTCAGCCGGGGCCGCCACGGTGAACCCCAACCCAGACCCCGGGGCTCGCGACACCACAAAGGCCGGAAGGTGACACCAGGAGGTAAGACCCGGGCTCTCGGGGCACAAGCAGCAGCCGGCGCACCCGCCTCCCGCACCCCTGGGTCTGAGATGCGGAGTAGCGGGGTCTGCAGGAAAGGTTGCCAGGACCCGGGCTGGGCGGTTTCCAGGGCAACCACTCATCTACATATGGCCGCGTTTTGGCCAACGAGAGCGCTGCAGATGATCGAGGTTGAGGTGTGTGGGAGGGTGGTCTAGTCTTCAGCAGGCGCAGGATGCACCCATTTCACAGACCAGGAGATGGAGGCTTGGGGACCAGGGATGCTCAGGGAGAGGTGGCCAGGCAGGGGCAGTGTGCTTCCATGTCAGAAGAGCTGAGCTGGTTGAGGGTCTTTTATTTGGGTTTGAGGCAGGGTCCCCCTCTGTAGACCAGGCTGGCCACGAACTTATGAGAGACATCTTACAACTTACATCCACCTGCCTGTGCCGGCTGAGACTAAAGGCCTGCGCCACCACCTCTAGCCTGGTTTGAATTATTAAAGTATTTTTTTTTAAACCCACAACATTCAGCCTGGGCAGGAGACGGCAGGGTGAGGTGACCATGTGACGCCCGTGTCCCACACAGGTTGCTGGAATGGGGGCCACCAGGGCCAGGCTGCTGTGGACATGTCTTCTGCTGCTGCTGGCCCTGCTCCAGGAGTCGGGGAGTCAGGATCTCACCTGCACAGCGTCCTCAAGCCTTGTGAACTGGACCCAGACATTCAGTGACACTTGCCTCAATTTCAGTGGCCTTGGCCTGTCCCTGCCGAGGACCCAGTCCCTGAGGGCCAGCCGCGTGCAGGTCCTGGACCTGTCCAGGAACAAGCTGCGGGCTCTCCCTGGGCTCTTCTTCGCCAGCCTGGAGAAGCTCCGAACCCTGATTGTCACCCACAACCAGCTGCTCAGCGTAGACGGGGCGCTGGCGCTGCGCTGCGACCTGGAGCTCAGGGCCGACTGCAGCTGCGCGCTGGCCGCCTGGTACCACATTCGCCAGAACAACTGCTCGGGGGCGCAGGAGCCGCCGTGTCTGCACCCGGGCTCGGGGGCCCCCGGGAACCTCTCCACCTTCCTGCAGCTCAGCTGTCCCGCCGGCTGGGCCCCGTGGGCCGTCGGCGCCCTCGTGGCAGGGACTCTCCTCCCGGCGCTGGCCGTCGGTGGGTCCGTGCTGGCCTGGAGGCTTCGGCGACACCGGGGGACCAGTGGCCAGGCCCTCAGCAAAGCCCAGGGCTCACACGACCCCCCCAGACCGGCGCCAGGCTTCCTGCCGAGCGCCCAGCGGCGGGGCCCCAAGGCGCCGGCCACGCCACCGGACAGGGCCACGCTGGACTACGAGAACGTCTTCATAGGCCAGGGGCCCGAGGAGTGGCCTGCACCCGGGTGAGTGACCACGGGGGCCACAGGGGGTGGACTCGGCAGAGCACGGGGCTGTGCACCCGCCACCACCATGTGCTTGCAGCCCTCGGGAGTCGGAGGCAGGTGGATGACCACGAGTTTGAAGTCAGCCTGAGAACTTCGAGTGGGCCTCCTGCAGGCTGTGTGCAGGCTGTGTGGCGCTGGCCACGCAGCCGCACCTCTCTGTTTCCATGAGGATGAGGGCCGACCTCACCTCCCGGGGTCGCGAACCCGGGTCACAGCTCCGGAGAGCGGGGTGGGCTGTAAGCCGTGACTGTGTGTCCGTGTGACACCTGGGATGCTCAGCCGGTTAAGACCGGAGGAGCGAGTGGTGGTGGCGTGCCTGTGTCCCAGCACCGTGGGGCGGAGGCTGGAGGATGCCGAGTTTGAGGCCAGCAGCCTGACCACACGACTCTGTCTCAACCAACCAAGCACGAAAAGAAAGAAAGAAAAACGGGGGAAGTTTGTGGCCGGGAAGAGGGAAGGAAGAGAGGCGGGGCTGGAAGCTGAGGCCGGGGATTCGGGCGGAGGGGGAGGGGTATGCAAATGAGATGCAAATACCGAGAAAGCGGAAGTAGCCGCGGAGAGGGAGGGAGGTCGCTGACCTGCGCTAAGCTTCTCTGTTGCCTTCACCGTCCCAGCTCGGCCCGGGGCCTGCTGCGCCTGCAGGGACCCGGGTTCGGTTCCTCCCACACACGTGAAGTTCCCAGCGCTCTCCCGGCCTCCTCGGAGCTCACAGGCAAAGGATAATAAGGAAATACTGTTAAAAGTGAAGTCGGAGGGGCTGGGCCGGGCTGGAGCACCTGCTCGGACACACCCGCCCTGGGCGCCACCCGCACCACCCCATCACCTCTGGGAGGCAGAGGCAGGAAATCCGAGTTCAAGGCTAGCCTGGGCTACATGAGACTTTGTCTAAAAAAAAAATGAAAAACACAACCACAAAGCGTGTGAAGGTGTGTTCTGGGATTGGAGAGAAGAGAGGGCACGTACACCACGCACTCGTACCACACACGCGTGCACAGGCGTGCGCACACACCATGCATGCAGACACTATGCCCGCACATATAAGACTCAAATTTAGCGTGTTCTTTCCACTCTTGTGTTTTGACGGTGCAGAAGCAGAGGCTTTCCGAGGCTTGGGAGTGATTTGCCCACCCACTGGGGGCTGAGTGTTCAAATCTCTGCCCATGAGGGACGATCTCATCCGAACCACCGAGGACGCTTGGACACCTCGTCCAATTTCCTGGCCGCAGCGGGTTTCCTGTAATGTTAAATACATTAGTAACCCACGCAGGCCCTTCTCACCCTTTTGACTTAAGAACTCTAGGACTGAGTGTGTGTGTGTGTGTGTGTGTGTGTGTGTGTGTGTGTGTGTGTGTGAGAGAGAGAGAGAGAGAGAGAGAGAGAGAGAGAGAGAGAGAGAGAGAGAAAGTGTGCCACATCCCTCTCTGACTCAGCCAAGGCCCTGACGCCCATCTGTTCCCGCAGGAGCCCTTCCGGGGACACCGACTTCTACATGAATTACAACGGTGACAACCTGGACCCTCAGCCGGTCTACTGCAACCTGGAGTCCCTGGGAAGGGCCCCAGGGTACAACCAGGAGTATGTGGCCCCAGGGCGCTGAGACCCCAGCCCCTCCCTCCGTGGGGACAGAACACTGAGCCCTGAGACTCCGCCGCTGAAGCCCCCACGCTCCCCAGGACTCTCAACGTCAGAGGGGGTGCTAGGACCCCCAAAGTGTGAGGAGGGTCTCGAGCCGAACCCACGGTCAGTGGGCAGGCAGGTGGTGCTCAATAAATGCTGTGGGCCACATGGGGCTAAGTGCCTGACTGACCCGGATTCCACATCCCCATCTGGGATCCCAAGTGGCTCTGCATCCATCTGGTCCCCCTACCCCCTCCTCTGCCCCCTCCCCTGCCCTCTCCTCCCCTCCCCGCCCCCCTTCCCTCCCCAGCTCTGGCTTCCTGGGTCAGAGGCTTGTAGCCTGTGTGGCTTCCCCTGCCTGTCTGTGTGTCCTTTTTCCTTTCCTTCTGTCCTTCCCATCTAGGTTCACTGCTCACCAAATAGACGGACAAACAAATAAACAAAAGGAGCCTAAAGACACTCCAAGGCTGTGGCGGTTGCTCTTGGCTTTCAACCTGACTGCATCTGGAATTAATTAAAACCTAAGACGGAGGGCACACCTGTTTAACTCAAAGTGGGAAGATCCACTTCTTTTCTTTCTTTTTGTTTATTTGTTTTGTTCTTCAAAATAGGGTTCCTCTGTGTAGTCCTGGCTGTCCTGGAACTCAGTGTGTAGACCAGGCTGGCCTTGAACTCACAGAGATCCACCGAGTGCTGGGATTAAAGGCATGTGCCATCATCATTACCAAATGTTGGGTTTGGGGTCTCGAAATAATGGGGGACAGACCACCAGAGTCTATTAAACCAGAGCAAAGGTTATAAAAAATTAAAAATTAGGGGCTGGAGAGACGGCTCCGAGGTTAAGAGCACTGGCTGATCTTCCAGAGGTCCTGAGTTCAATTCCCAGCACCCACATGGTGGCTCCCAACCATCTGTAATGAGATCTGGTGCCCTCTTCTGGCCTGCAGGCAAACATGCTGTATACATAATAAATAAATAAACCTTAAAAAATTATTTAAAAAAAATAAAAAATTAAGAAAATAAAACACCATGGGGCACAAAAGCTTATCAGCTAATTGAGACCACAGCCAATGTTGGAATTCTGTGCCTGTGACAATGGAGGTGGGTACTGGCCTTTCATAGTATCAGGTACGGGGTGCATGCTAACAGTCACGGAGAAACATCAGGTACGGGGTGCATGCTAACAGTCACGGAGAAACATCAGGTACGGGGTGCATGCTAACAGTCACGGAGAAACATCAGGCATGGGGTGCATGCTAAGAGTCACGGAGAAACATCAGGTACGGGGTGCATGCTAACAGTCACGGAGAAACATCAGGCATGGGGTGCATGCTAGGAGTCACGGAGAAACAACTATTAAAAGTTAACTTGGTCCAGGCAGTTGTTGGCTCTAAGGGCGAGGGGGTTAAAAGTTCACCCCTGGCTGTGGACCGGAGCTGCTGTAAAGCAGAGGAATTGTTAGCAGTGAACCTTTAGAGCTGACTGGTTTTTATCTCTTAAGCTTATAATTTAATATTTCTGTATTCCTGGACCCTTCACAATTCAGCACCACCTCCCACCTGAAGATCCACGTCCAGTCTGGAGACGTCAGACACATGCTTTGATCTGGGTCTTGAGGTGGGAAGACACACCTTTATTTTTTTATTTTTTTTAAAAGATTTATTTATTATGTATACAGTGTTCTGCCTGCAGGCCAGAAGAGGGCACCAGATCTCATTACAGATGGTTGTGAGCCACCATGTGGTTGCTGGGAATTGAACTCAGGACCTCTGGAAGAGCAGCCAGTGCTCTGAACCGCTGAGCCATCTCTCCAGCCCAAGACACACCTTTAATCTGGGCCACACCTTCGACTGGAAGTCTAATAGGACAGAGAAGAAGGAGACTTTGGCTGTTTGTCTGCTTGCCCTCGACTTACTGACACATCCACTCCTTCACTGGCATTGGAACGTACTTCTTCAAGGCTCCAGCATATACTGAAGAGCAGCTGAGACATCCAGGCTTGGAGACTGAACAACTACTGGATTCTTTCTGTTCACAGCCAGCCATTGTTGGATTACCTGGACTGCAGCATAGAAATCATTCCACCCCCCTTTCCCTATATATGGAGGGAGATTCATTCTGTAAGTTCTGTTACTCCAGAAAACTGTGACCAACACAGGCCAGGATGCAGCGCGCCACCCCCGAGAAGCCCCCCAGGATTCCTGACACTTTCGTCGGCCTATGACACCTGGTGATGGTCTAGGTGCTGCTGGAGGTCAGCCCGGTCAGAGGCACCCCACTCCTGGGGTGCTAGGCCCGGTGTGGAGGAGAGTCCCCAGAAGGAGGCAACTGAGGGGTTTGAACAGCTTCCACCTAACAGGGGACCCTGCGGTGGGTCCTGCAGGATGCATAGGAGCTTGCGAAGTGGAGAGGAAGACATGTTGGAAGCAACTGATGCAGGCTGGACCCGGTGAGGGCCGAGGGTGGTGGCCGCTGCTTGGTGGGTTCCTGCTGGGGCAGAGACCCGCGCCAGGGCCGCCAGGGCGCCAGGGCCGCCAGGGCGCCAGGGCCACCAGGGCGCCAGGGCGCCAGGGCCACCAGGGCGGCCCCTCCCCGCTGCTCACACAGCAGGGCCACTGCCCGCAGGTGGCAGTGGCTCCCACACCACTGTCAGTCAAGAAAATCCGCCTCAGGCCGGTCTGGTGGGGGCGTGTCCCCTGCTCAGTTCCGCTTCCCGCTGCCTGGTTTTCCAACTTCACCATCCGCCCTGCCCGCCCCACCTCAGGACCTCCTGCCCCAGCCGGGTTTCACCTCACACATCCCCCCCCCAGGTGGCGTCTTTATCAGACCATCTAAATCTGAACGAAGTGGGAGGGGCATTCTGCACATCTCAGAACAGTGGACACAGGTGCGAGGGCCTGAGCTAGCAATTCTGACACAGACACACACACACAGACACACACACACACACACACACACACACGAGGAATGTCTTTCCTGGGAGATACAGTGTGGGTGAAACTTCCTCACAACTTCTTGTTTACTCCATGCTCTTTTCATATGAAAGACCAGAGGCAACATCACTGTGAAAGCAATAAAATTGCTGGAAACAGGAAGGGCAATGACCTCTTCCCTGCCGGGGTCAGCATGTTTTGTAAAATCTCGAATTTCATGACCTCGGGCTGCCTATGTTTAAAAAGCTGACACACACACCCAGGAGGGCCACTGGAAGGCTGACTGGTGACTGAGGTGGAGTCAGGCACTGTCCCAGTGACAAATGACAGTTACGGCACACGTGTTCAGACGTGGCACAATTCTGTAAAAAGTAGTTTTTATTACATTGTGTGTATGTGAGAGGCGGAGACAGGGAGGGAGGGGGAGGGAGGGCGAGCTCGCGCGGAGATCGGAGCACAGCTCTCACGAGTCCTTTCCACCACGCAGTGCGTCCCCGGGGATCGAACCCAGGTCATCGGGCTTGGCCCCAAGCGCGGAGAGATCGCAGCAGCCTGGCCTGGCACCGCATCCGCTCTCACCCGTGCGTCCCTTCCGCGGCAGCCGTGGGGAAACTGAGGCTCCGTCTCAGCCCCTCATAGAAACCAGCCTCACGTTTATTAACAGTTTTAAATAAATACACAACCCACCCACCCACCCAGCCCGACCCCAATAAGTTAATAATAATAATAATAATAATAATAAATACAAATATAAATATCAGGGAGGAGTGCGGGGGCGGCGCGGCGCTCATGCGCAGTGGCAGCCGCGGGCCACCAGGTCGTCGTAGGTCTGCAGAGCCACGCCGCTGTCCGTCCGGTGCAGCAGGACCACCGGGGTGTAGCCGGAGGGGACGCAGCAGGGGGCGGGCACCCGGTCGGGCTGCAGGCCGTGCAGGCGCGCTTTGATCTGCGCGTGCGTGCTGGCCGAGCGGTAGAGGTGCGGGCACTCGCCCACGCACATGCTCAGCTGCAGCTGGCGCGGGGACAGCACCCAGTCGCTCCAGCCCAGGTCCTCCAGGGTCGCCTGCACCGTCTGCAGGTGACAGCAGCGCCCGGGCCCCAGCGGGCAGGCGTCTCTGGGGCGCGCGTGCGCGCTGCGGCGGCCCCTGCCGGCGGCCGGCCACGGGTGCAGTTCCGGGCGCGCGCCGCCAGGGGGCGCCGGGTCCGGGTCCGGGGGCGGCGCCAGGCGCAGGCGCAGCGGCTCGGTGACGTCCCAGGGCCGCGGCGGCGGCGGCGCGAGCGGCGCTCGGTGCAGGCGGTGGGCTTCGGGGAGACGCTGCGCCGGCGACGCCGGGACGCGGAGCAGCAGGCGGCCGCGCGGGCCCCGTCGCACTGCAGAAGAGACGGAAAGCGTCACGCGTGGGCACGGACGGCAGACGCGGGCGGCCCAAGTTGGCTGCAGCCCAGGCTAGACCGGCCAGCCCGGCCCCCAGCCCCGCCGCCCCGCCCTGGGGCGAGAGGCGTGGCCACCACGCCCGGCCCTGGAGCAGGAGCTCAGAACTCGGGAAGCCGAGGCAGGAGGATTGCCCTGAGTTTGAAACCCGCCGAAGGCTACGAAAGCATCTCAACAGCAACAACAAATCCCAAAAGAACAATTTAAAATTTGGGACAGTGTCTCACTGTGTAGCCCCAGCTGGCCGTGAACTCATGGCCATCCTCCTGCCTCAGCCTCTCGAGTAGCTGGGGTGACAGGCGTGCGGCACCACAGCCGTAGCCATGGAGACTGCCGGTCAGTGACGGCGGCTGTCACCTGGAGACCCACGGCGCCCCGGAGCTCGGGAGGGCGTGGTCCACGGCTCGGCCCCGCCCCGCCCACACGCCCCAGCCCGCCCCGCCCCCAGCCCGCTCGGCCCCGCCCCAGCCCACCACGCCCCCGTCCACCAGGCCCCGCCCCAGCCCACAGCCCCGGTCCTAGCGCCCGCGACACCTGACCTCGTCCTCCCACCCGCCCCCAGCCCAGCCCGGCCCGGCCACGCCCCCAATCCGCCCCGCCCCGTCCACCCGACCCCGCCCACAGCCCCGGTCCTAGCACCGGCCACACCTGACCTCTCCCGCCCGCCCGTCCCTCGTGGCCGTGGCCGAGTCTTGACCAGCGATTGCGTCAGATCCCGGACCCATTCCTGCGGGGCTCCCTCTGGCTCCCCGCCGTCCGCCGTCCGCACCCCCGCCGTCCGCCGTCCGCACCCCCGGCGTCTGCACCCCCGAATCCCCGCCGACCCCCCCCAGGCGCACCCCGCCGTCCACCCCAGGCGCACCCCGCCGTCTGCACCCCGCCGTCCCCCCAGGCGCACCCCGCACCCCCGCCGTCCCCCCAGGCGCACCCCGCCGTCCCGCACCCCGCCCCAGCGCTGGGCACCTTCGGGGGGACCCCGGCCTCTCTGGACCGGCTGCAGCTCGGGTCTGCGGACGGCGCCCCTCGCACGCGGGCTGAGCCCGCTGCCCCAGGACCGCGTCTCCCCGGAGGGGACAGGGTCCTCCCACCCACCGGGCTGGGGAAACTGAGGCTCGTGGGTTAGACGGGCGTGCGTGCCGCCCAGGGCCCCGCTGCCGGCCGCTCACCTTCCGGAGTGAGCGTGCGCACAGGCGGGCGGCGGGCGGGCTCCGGGCCCCGGTCCGCCCGGCTCCCGTTGGCCTGCAGCCGGCGCAGCAGGTCCTGGAGGCGGCCGCGCAGCGCCCGGGCGTCGGGCAGGGCCAGCGCGTCCCCCGGCGGCGGCCAGGACAGCAGCAGCAGCAGCAGCAGCAGGAACAGCAGGAACGTGAGCTGCGGGGCGCGCGGAGGCCGGGGCAGCGCCATGTCGGGGCGGCGTGGGGCGCGGGTTCGAACTGAGCCTCCCGCCGCCGCCGCCGCCTTTATAGCCCCGGACTCCGTCCGCCCCGCCCCCGCGCGCGGTGCCAACTCGGGTGACCAGGCTGATCCGGGCGGGAACCCCAGGGCGGGGGAAGCCGCGGGGTCCGGTGACCCGGGGCCGGGCCGCCCCCGCGGAGCGCGTGACTGGAGTTCCTGCGGGGTCCCCCTCCCCCGGACGCGCTCCCCCCGGGAAGCCGAGGAAAAGCTGGAGAGCGCAAGTCCGGGCAAGTCCCGGTGCCGGCCTCGGTGTCCCCGAACCGCACCCGGTGCCCCGCGCCGGCCCCGCGCCCTCCCAACGCTGCGCGCTCCCACGCGGGTCCCCTCCGCCCGTGTCTCCCCAGATCCGTTGTCCCCTGTGCGCCACTGCCCTGCGCCTGGGCAGGGGGCGGCTGCCGGCCGGGGCGCCGGAGCGTCGGGCCTGCCGAGGCTGGAGACGGTGGCGACCCCGGCCCGGCCTGCGTCTCCTGGGGTACGGATGGCCGCGTGGACGTGCGGCTGCCCGTGGGAGGAGGAGGCTGGCAGGAGCCGCCGCTTGCCCCGCTCTCCTCGGCTGCTCGGCCGCTCCGCGCAGCCCCGCTGGGATCCTGGCGCTGCTGCCGGGCGCCCGCTGGCGGCTGCGGCCGGGACCTCGGAGAGCGGCCGCCCGGGGGCGCACGCAGGCCGCGGGCTCTCCGAGGGGGGCGCGGGGGCCTCCGGGCGCCTCTGCACCCCAGGCCGGGAAGGCCGCACCCCCAGGTAGCGCAGGCTGCCTCCCCGCACGCAGGGGCCTTTCCCGGAGCGCGGCCCGGAAGGACGGGAGCCACTGAGGCCCCCCCGCCCCTGCCCAGCGAGGCCTCCCCACGCCCGGGGTCACCGCAGGCTGTGGCGCAGGTCCGGACACCCGTGTGGCGCCCTCCAGAGACCCAGGCGGGCTGTCATCGGTGGACTGAGACCCCAGAGAAGCACCCGCGTCGGAGGCGGGCCTAGGGAGCGTTCCTGCAGCGCCCTCTCACTCTGTGACCCCAAACCCACAATCCTCCTGCCTCGGTCTCCTGAGATGACGGGACTGAGCCCCCCAGCTCTTTTCCTCGCTGTATACTATTCCACCCTCCCTACAGAGTGGTGCCCCCGCCCACTAACGGGCGCCTGTGTCTTTAAGACCAGGATCAGCCATTCGAGTCCTCCGAGGGCTCCCGAGCAGCAGCGCTCCGTGGGGTTCCCCCCATCCCCCCCACGGAGGTTTCCGGTTCAGGAAACTCCGGGACAGGGCGTCGTGCCAACCCTCAGGTGGTGACCTCATCGCCAGCCCCGGGCCATGCGAGGGAGCGGGTGGCCGGTGTGGGCCGCGGGCCAGCCATGACCTCAGCGGCCGGGACCCTGACCTCCAGGACCGGGTCCCGAGGCCTCTGGGGCGGAGGTGAGCGGCCGCACCGGGCCGGCCCCGCGAGTCAACACCGGGGATCGATGGGATGTCCCGGGGTCACGGGAGGACAGGGCGACCTGCTGTCTTCAGGCCACGGTGACCCCGGGGCCTCGGGGTGCTGCGGGTCACCTCGGGGTGCTGCGGGTCACCTCGGGGTGGTCGGGGTCACCTCGGGGTGGTCAGGGTCACCTCGGGGTGGTCAGGGTCACCTCGGGGTGGTCAGGGTCACCTCGGGGTGGTCAGGGTCACCTCGGGGTGGTCAGGGTCACCTCGGGGTGGTCGGGGTCACCTCGGGGTGCTGCGGGTCACCTTGGGGTGGTGCGGGTCACCCCCGGGACCGCTCGGCGTGCGCTCCGGGAGTCCAGGCAGCCTTTCCCTTTCCTTGCAGTTGTGAGACCGGGCCTGCCTCACCCGGTCCAAACCGGCTGGATCCCGGCCCCTTCCCCGGGCCCAGAGAACAGACCCCCGGATCCCGGGGCCGCCAGTGCAGGGCCGTGTGACTCCCGTGAACCTCGAGGGCCACGGGCTTTCTGCAACATTCCGTTCACTCGTTCACTCGTTCACATTCATTCATTCGCTCCCGGGCTCTTCCGTGCTGGGGAAGCAGCCGGGCCTCTGCGCCCGAGACACCGAGACGCCGTATTAACTCCGGGAACTGTTATTTCTAAAGCACACGCGACATCAACGTGCCATCGTGTGTAACACAAACATCTCCGCCCTGGCTCTCGAACACCCTATCCCAGGGACACACGCCTGTCCCGTGGTGTGTAACGCACTCTCAGGGCAGCCAGGGCACACACGCCTGTCCGCGGTGTGTAACGCACTCTCAGGGCAGCCAGGGCACACACGCCTGTCCTGTGGTGTGTAACACACTCTCATCTCAGCAGCCAAGGGACACACGCCTGTCCCGCGGTGTGTAACACACTCTCAGGGCAGCCAGGGCACACACGCCTGTCCAGTGGTGTGTAACACACTCTCAGGGCAGCCCCAGGGCACACACGCCTGTCCTGTGATGTGTAAAACACTCTCAGGGCAGCCAGGGCACACACGCCTGTCCTGTGATGTGTAACACACTCTCATCTCAGCAGCCCAGGGCACACACGCCTGTCCCGTGGTGTGTAACACACTCTCAGGGCAGCCCAGGGCACACACGCCTGTCCCGTGGTGTGTAACACACTCTCAGGGCAGCCAAGGGACACACGCCTGTCCTGTAGTGTGTAACGCACTCTCAGGGCAGCCCAGGGCACACACGCCTGTCCCGTGGTGTGTAACACACTCTCAGGGCAGCCCAGGGCACACACGCCTGTCCCGTGGTGTGTAACACACTCTCAGGGCAGCCAGGGGACACACGCCTGTCCTGTAGTGTGTAACGCACTCTCAGGGCAGCCAGGGCACACACGCCTGTCCCGTGGTGTGTAACACACTCTCAGGGCAGCCCAGGGCACACACGCCTGTCCCGTGGTGTGTAACACACTCTCAGGGCAGCCAGGGGACACACGCCTGTCCTGTAGTGTGTAACGCACTCTCAGGGCAGCCAGGGCACACACGCCTGTCCTATGGTGTGTAACGCACTCTCAGGGCAGCCAGGGCACACACGCCTGTCCTGTGGTGTGTAATGCACGGCCTTCCTCCGGCCAGGCCGCCGTGAGCTCCCGCCGTGCTGGGTGCACTAAGGGGAAAACGCTGTGTCATGGGTGACGGGAACTTCTGCCGTGAGAGCACCCAGGCGTGCACCCAGGCGGGCACCCAGGCGTGCGTGCGAGGGTGAGCAGCAACAGAAAAACAGTCTCTAGGAAGTGAGGCAGGAGGGCCAGGCTCGGCCGGGTCACGAGTGGCCTCGAGGCTGGTGTTTGTGCGTGTCACAACTTCCTGGACCAAAGATTCGCTGAGCAGGAGGCTGGGGCCAGGTCGCTTGGTACTGTGCCTGGAGCTCAGGTGGCAGGGTGCTTGTAGCTCAGCTGGCGGGGTGATTGTAGCTCAGTTGGCAGGGTGATTGTAGCTCAGTTGGCGGGGTGATTGTAGCTCAGTTGGCGGGGTGATTGTAGCTCAGTTGGCGGGGTGATTGTAGCTCAGTTGGCAGGGTGATTGTAGCTCAGTTGGCGGGGTGATTGTAGCTCAGTTGGCGGGGTGATTGTAGCTCAGGTGGCGGGGTGATTGTAGCTCAGTTGGCGGGGTGCTTGTAGCTCAGGTGGCGGGGTGCTTGTAGCTCAGGTGGCGGGGTGCTTGGATCTTGGTAGACGTTAGGTCTCAGGCTGGACTTCCGGCCGGTAGAAAATGCCAGCTTTGCCCGGGAACTTGTGGGATGGGTTTTCTCCCCCAGCCACGCGTCCTTCTGTCCAGAGAACCTGTCCATCTGTCCATCCCGCGCTCTTGCCCACAGCCCTGCCTGGTTTCTGCTCTGGACTCCTCCCGTTGCCTCTGGATATTTTCTCCCTTTACCCACGATAACACACACACACACACAC